>NW_027308719.1:0-76066 GCF_047496885.1 Scyliorhinus torazame | reverse complement strand
CAGTTAGTGTGTGTTTGGGGGGGGTCAGTTAGTGTGTGTTTGGGGGGTCAGTTAGTGTCTGTTTGGGGGGGGTCAGTTAGTGTGTGTTTGGGGGGGTCAGTTAGTGTGTGTTTGGGGGGTCAGTTAGTGTGTGTCTGGGGGGGTCAGTTAGTGTCTGTTTGGGGGGGGTCAGTTAGTGTCTGTTTGGGGGGGGGGTCAGTTAGTGTGTGTTTGGGGGGGTCAGTTAGTGTCTGTTCGGGGGGGTCAGTTAGTGTGTGTTTGGGGGGGCAGTTAGTGTGTGTTTGGGAGGGTCAGTTAGTGTCTGTTTGGGGGGGTCAGTTAGTGTCTGTTTGGGGGGGGTCAGTTAGTGTCTGTTTGGGGGGGGTCAGTTAGTGTCTGTTTGGGGGGGTCAGTTAGTGTCTGTTTGGGGGGGTCAGTTAGTGTCTGTTTGGGGAGGGTCAGTTAGTGTGTGTTTGGGGGGGTCAGTTAGTGTCTGTTTGGAAGGGTCAGTTAGTGTCTGTTTGGGGGGGGTCAGTTAGTGTCTGTTTGGGGGGTCAGTTAGTGTCTGTTTGGGGGGGTCAGTTTGTGTCTTTTTGGGGGGGGTCAGTTTGTGTCTGTTTGGGGGGGTCAGTTAGTGTCTGTTTGGGGGGGTCAGTTAGTGTATGTTTGGGGCGGTCAGTTAGTGCCTGTTTGGGGGGGTCAGTTAGTGTGTGTTTGGGAGGGTCAGTTAGTGTGTGTTTGGGGGGGGGTCAGTTAGTGTCTGTTTGGGGGGGGCTGTTAGTGTCTGTTGGGGGGGGGTCAGTTAGTGTCTGCTTGGGAGGGGGGGTTAGTTAGTGTCTGTTTGGGGGGGTCAGTTAGTGTCTGTTTGGGAGGGTCAGTTAGTGTCTGTTTGGGGGGGGTCAGTTAGTGTCTGTTTGGGGGGGGTCAGTTAGTGTCTGATTGGGGGGGTCAGTTAGTGTCTGTTTGGGGGGGTCAGTTAGTGTCTGTTTGGGGGGGGGTCAGTTAATGTCTGCTGGGGGTGGGGTCAGTTAGTGTCTGCTTGGGGGGGCTGTTAGTGTAAGTTTGGGGGGGTCACTTAGTGTCTGTTTGGGGGGGTCAATTAGTGTCTGTTTGGGGGGGGGTGTTAGTGTCTGTTTGGGGGGGTCAGTTAGTGTCTGTTTGGGGGGGCTGTTAGTGTCTGATTGGGGGGGTCAGTTAGTGTCTGTTTGGGGGGGGTCAGTTAGTGTGTGTTTGGGGGGGTCAGTTAGTGTCTGTTTGGGGGGGGTCAGTTAATGTCTGCTGGGGGGGGGTCAGTTAGTGTCTGCTTGGGGGGGGCTGTTAGTGTCAGTTTGGGGGGGGTCAGTTAGTGTCTGTTTGGGGGGGGTCAATTAGTGTCTGTTTGGGGGGGGTCAGTTAGTGTCTGTTTGGGGGGGGTTAGTTAGTGTGTGTTTGGGGGGGTCAGTTAGTGTGTGTTTGGGGGGGGTCAGTTAGTGTCTGTTTGGGGGGTCAGTTAGTGTCTGATTGGGGGGGTCAGTTAGTGTGTGTTTGGGGGGGTCAGTTAGTGTCTGTTTAGGGGGGGTCAGTTAGTGTGTGTTTGGGGGGGTCAGTTAGTGTGTGTTTGGGGGGGTCAGTTAGTGTCCTTTTGGGGGGGTCAGTTAGTGTCTGATTGGGTGGGTCAGTTAGTGTGTGTTTGGGGGGGTCAGTTAGTGTGTGTTTGGGGGGGGTCAGTTAGTGTGTGTTTGGGGGGGGGTCAGTTAGTGTGTGTTTGGGGGGGTCAGTTAGTGTGTGTTTGGGGGGGTCAGTTAGTGTCTGTTTGGGGGGGTCAGTTAGTGTCTGTTTGGGGGGGTCAGTTAGTGTCTGATTGGGGGGGGTCAGTTAGTGTGTGTTTGGGGGGGGTCAGTTAGTGTGTGTTTGGGGGGGGTCAGTTAGTGTCTGTTTGGGAGGGTCAGTTAGTGTGTGTTTGGGAGGGTCAGTTAGTGTGTGTTTGGGAGGGGTCAGTTAGTGTCTGTTTGGGGGGGGTCAGTTAGTGTCTGATTGGGGGGGGTCAGTTAGTGTGTGTTTGGGGGGGTCAGTTAGTGTCTGTTTGGGGGGGTCAGTTAGTGTCTGATGGGGGGGTCAGTTAGTGTCTGTTTGGTGCTGGGTCAGTTAGTGTGTGTTTGGGGGGGGTCAGTTAGTGTGTGTTTGGGGGGGTCAGTTAGTGTCTGTTTGGGGGGGGTCAGTTAGTGTCTGTTTGTGGGGGGGTCAGTTAGTGTCTGTTTGGGGTGGTCAGTTAGTGTCTGTTTGGGGGGGTCAGTTAGTGTCTGTTTGGGGGGGTCTGTTAGTGTATGTTTGGGGTGGGTCAGTTTGTGTGTGTTTGGGGGGGGGTCAGTTCGTGTGTGTTTGGGGGCGTCAGTTAGTGTATGTTTGGGGGGGTCTGTTAGTGTATGTTTGGGGGGGGTCAGTTTGTGTGTGTTTGGGGGGGGGTCAGTTCGTGTGTGTTTGGGGGGCGTCAGTTAGTGTATGTTTGGGGGGGGTCAGTTAGTGTGTGTTTGGGGGGGTCAGTTAGTGTGTGTTTGGGGGGGGTCAGTTAGTGTGTGTTTGGGGGGGGTCAGTTAGTGTGTGTTTGGGGGGTCAGTTAGTGTCTGTTTGGGGGGGTCAGTTAGGGTGTGTTTTGGGGGGGGTCAGTTAGTGTGTGTTTGGGGGTGTCAGTTAGTGTGTGTTTGGGGGGTCAGTTAGTGTGTGTCTGGGGGGGTCAGTTAGTGTCTGGGGGTGGTCAGTTAGTGTGTGTTTGGGGGGGTCAGTTAGTGTCTGTTCGTGGGGGGGTCAGTTAGTGTGTGCTTGGGGGGTCAGTTAGTGTGTGTTTGGGGGGGGTCAGTTAGTGTGTGTTTGGGGGGGGTCAGTTAGTGTGTGTTTGGGGGGTCAGTTAGTGTGTGTTTGGGAGGGTCAGTTAGTGTCTGTTTGGGGGGGTCAGTTAGTGTCTGTTTGGAGGGGTCAGTTAGTGTCTGTTTGGAGGGGGTCAGTTTGTGTCCATTTGGGAGGGGGCCAGTTAGTGTCTGTTTGGGGGGTCAGTTAGTGTCTGTTTGGGGGGGTCAGTTAGTGTCTGTTTGGGGGGTCAGTTAGTGTCTGTTTGGGGGGTGTCAGTTAGTGTCTGTTTGGGGGGTCAGTTAGTGTCTGTTTGGGAGGGGGTCAGTTAGTGCCTGTTTGGGGGGGGTCAGTTAGTGTCTGTTTGGAGGGGTCAGTTAGTGTCTGTTTGGAGGGGGTCAGTTTGTGTCCATTTGGGAGGGGGCCAGTTAGTGTGTGTTTGGGGGGGGTCAGTTAGTGTCTGTTTGGGGGGGTCAGTTAGTGTCTGTTTGGGAGGGGGTCAGTTTGTGTCTGTTTGGGGGGGGGTCAGTTAGTGTCTGTTTGGTGGGGGTCAGGTAGTGTATGTTTGGGGCGGTCAGTTAGTGTCTGTTTGGGGGGGATCAGTTAGTGTCTATTTGGGGGGGTCAGTTAGTGTCAGTTTGGGGGGGTCAGTTCGTGTCTGTTTTGGGGGGGGTCAGTTAGTGTGTGTTTGGGGGGGTCAGTTAGTGTCTGTTTGGAAGGGTCAGTTAGTGTCTGTTGGGGGGGGGGTCAGTTAGTGTCTGTTTGGGGGGGTCAGTTTGTGTCTTTTTGGGGGGGGTCAGTTTGTGTCTGTTTGGGGGGGTCAGTTAGTGTCTGTTTGGGGGGGGTCAGTTAGTGTATGTTTGGGGCGGTCAGTTAGTGCCTGTTTGGGGGGGTCAGTTAGTGTTTGTTTGGGAGGGGGGTTAGTTAGTGTCTGTTTGGGGGGGGTCAGTTAGTGTCTGTTTGGGGGGGCTGTTAGTGTCTGTTGGGGGGGGTCAGTTAGTGTCTGCTTGGGAGGGGAGTTAGTTAGTGTCTGTTTGGGGGGGTCAGTTAGTGTCTGTTTGGGGGGTGTTAGTGTCTGATTGGGGGGGTCAGTTAGTGTCTGTTTGGGGTGGGTCAGTTAGTGTCTGTTTGGGGGGGGTCAGTTAATGTCTGCTGGGGGGGTCAGTTAGTGTCTGCTTGGGGGGGCTGTTAGTGTAAGTTTGGGGGGTCAGTTAGTGTGTGTTTGGGGGGGGGTCAGTTAGTGTGTGTTTGGGGGGTCAGTTAGTGTGTGTCTGGGGGGGTCAGTTAGTGTCTGTTTGGGGGGGGTCAGTTAGTGTCTGTTTGGGGGGTCAGTTAGTGTCTGTTTGGGAGGGGGTCAGTTAGTGTCTGTTTGGAGGGGGGTCAGTTTGTGTCCATTTGGGAGGGGGCCAGTTAGTGTGTGTTTGGGGGGGTCAGTTAGTGTCTGTTTGGGGGGGTCAGTTAGTGTCTGTTTGGGGTGGTCAGTTTGTGTCTTGTTGGGGAGGGGGTCAGTTTGTGTCTGTTTGGGGGGGGGTCAGTTAGTGTCTGTTTGGGGGGGTCAGTTAGTGTCAGTTTGGGAGGGGGTCAGTTCGTGTCTGTTTTGGGGGGGTCAGTTAGTGTGTGTTTTGGGGGGGTCAGGTAGTGTATCTTTGGGGTGGTCAGTTAGTGTGTGTTTGGGGGGGGTCAGTTAGTGTCAGTTTGGGAGGGGGTCTGTTCGTGTCTGTTTTGGGGGGGTCAGTTAGTGTGTGTTTTGGGGGGGTCAGTTAGTGTATGTTTGGGGCGGTCAGTTAGTGTCTGTTTGGGGGGGATCAGTTAGTGTCTATTTGGGGGGGTCAGTTAGTGTCAGTTTGGGAGGGGGTCAGTTCGTGTCTGTTTTGGGGGGGTCAGTTAGTGTCTGTTTGGGAGGGGGGTCAGTTCGTGTCTGTTTGGAGGGGGTCAGTTTGTGTCTGTTTGGGGGAGGGCAGTTAGTGTCTGTTTGGGGGGGGTCAGTTAGTGTGTGTTTGGGGGGGGTCAGTTAGTGTCTGTTTGGAAGGGTCAGTTAGTGTCTGTTGGGGGGGGGTCAGTTAGTGTCTGTTTGGGGGGGTCAGTTTGTGTCTTTTTGGGGGGGGTCAGTTTGTGTCTGTTTGGGGGGGTCAGTTAGTGTCTGTTTGGGGGGGCTGTTAGTGTCTGTTGGGGGGGGGTCAGTTAGTGTCTGCTTGGGAGGGGGGTTAGTTAGTGTCTGTTTGGGGGGGGTCAGTTAGTGTCTGTTTGGGGGGTGTTAGTGTCTGATTGGGGGGGTCAGTTAGTGTCTGTTTGGGGTGGGTCAGTTAGTGTCTGTTTGGGGGGGGTCAGTTAATGTCTGCTGGGGGGGGTCAGTTAGTGTCTGCTTGGGGGGGGCTGTTAGTGTAAGTTTGGGGGGGTCAGTTAGTGTGTGTTTGGGGGGGGGTCAGTTAGTGTGTGTTTGGGGGGTCAGTTAGTGTGTGTCTGGGGGGGTCAGTTAGTGTCTGAGGATGGTCAGTTACTGTGTGTTTGGGGGGGTCAGTTAGTGTCTGTTCGGGGGGGGTCAGTTAGTGTGTGTTTGGGGGGGCAGTTAGTGTGTGTTTGGGAGGGTCAGTTAGTGTCTGTTTGGGGGGGTCAGTTAGTGTCTGTTTGGGGGGTCAGTTAGTGTCTGTTTGGGGGGGGTCAGTTAGTGTCTGTTTGGGGTGGTCAGTTTGTGTCCATTTGGGAGGGGGCCAGTTAGTGTGTGTTTGGGGGGGTCAGTTAGTGTCTGTTTGGGGTGGTCAGTTTGTGTCTTTTTGGGGAGGGGGTCAGTTTGTGTCTGTTTGGGGGGGGGTCAGTTAGTGTCTGTTTGGGGGGGGTCAGGTAGTGTATGTTTGGGGCGGTCAGTTAGTGTCTGTTTGGGGGGGGGTCAGTTAGTGTCTGTTTGGGGGGGTCAGTTAGTGTCTGTTTGGGGGGGTCAGTTCGTGTCTGTTTTGGGAGGGTCAGTTAGTGTGTGTTTGGGGGGGTCAGTTAGTGTCTGTTTGGGGGGGCTGTTAGTGTCTGTTGGGGGGGGTCAGTTAGTGTCTGCTTGGGAGGGGGGTTAGTTAGTGTCTGTTTGGGGGGGTCAGTTAGTGTCTGTTTGGGGGGTGTTAGTGTCTGATTGGGGGGGGGTCAGTTAGTGTCTGTTTGGGGGGGGTCAGTTCGTGTCTGTTTGGGGTGGGACAGTTTAGTGTCTGTTTGGGGGGGGTCAGTTAATGTCTGCTGGGGGGGGTCAGTTAGTGTCTGCTTGGGGGGGCTGTTAGTGTCTGTTTGGGAGGGGGTCAGTTCGTGTCTGTTTGGGGGGGGGTCAGTTAGTGTGTGTTTGGGGGGGTCAGTTAGTGTCTGTTTGGGGGGGGGTCAGTTAATGTCTGCTGGGGGGGGGTCAGTTAGTGTCTGCTTGGGGGGGTGTTAGTGTCTGTTTGGGAGGGGGGTCAGTTCGTGTCTGTTTGGGGGGGTTCAGTTAGTGTGTGTTTGGGGGGGTCAGTTAGTGTCTGTTTGGGGGGGTCAGTTAGTGTCTGTTTGCGGTGGGACAGTTAGTGTCTGTTTGGGGGGGGTCAGTTAATGTCTGCTG
Source organism: Scyliorhinus torazame (assembly GCF_047496885.1). Taxonomy (NCBI): domain Eukaryota; kingdom Metazoa; phylum Chordata; class Chondrichthyes; order Carcharhiniformes; family Scyliorhinidae; genus Scyliorhinus; species Scyliorhinus torazame. Next base: position 69,702 of record NW_027308719.1, on the reverse strand, counting down.
GGGGAGGTCAGTTAGTGTCTGCTTGGGGGGGGCTGTTAGTGTAAGTTTGGGGGGGTCACTTAGTGTCTGTTTGGGGGGGTCAATTAGTGTCTGTTTGGGGGGGGTGTTAGTGTCTGTTTGGGGGGGTCAGTTAGTGTATGTTTGGGGGGGCTGTTAGTGTCTGATTGGGGGGGTCAGTTAGTGTCTGTTTGGGGGGGATCAGTTAGTGTGTGTTTGGGCGGGTCAGTTAGTGTCTGTTTGGGGGGGGGTCAGTTAATGTCTGCTGGGGGGGTCAGTTAGTGTCTGCTTGGGGGGGGCTGTTAGTGTCAGTTTGGGGGGGGTCAATTAGTGTCTGTTTGGGGGGGGTCAGTTAGTGTCTGTTTTGGGGGGGTTAGTTAGTGTGTGTTTGGGGGGGTCAGTTAGTGTGTGTTTGGGGGGGTCAGTTAGTGTCTGTTTGGGGGGTCAGTTAGTGTCTGATTGGGGGGGTCAGTTAGTGTGTGTTTAGGGGGGGTCAGTTAGTGTGTGTTTGGGGGGGTCAGTTAGTGTGTGTTTGGGGGGGGTCAGTTAGTGTCCTTTTGGGGGGGGTCAGTTAGTGTCTGATTGGGTGGGTCAGTTAGTGTGTGTTTGGGGGGGTCAGTTAGTGTGTGTTTGGGGGGGTCAGTTAGTGTCTGATGGGGGGGTCAGTTAGTGTCTGTTTGGGGGGGTCAGTTAGTGTCTGTTTGGGGGGTGTTAGTGTCCGATTGGGGGGGTCAGTTAGTGTCTGTTTGGGGTGGGTCAGTTAGTGTCTGTTTGGGGGGGGTCAGTTAATGTCTGCTGGGGGGGGTCAGTTAGTGTCTGCTTGGGGGGGCTGTTAGTGTAAGTTTGGGGGGTCAGTTAGTGTGTGTTTGGGGGGGTCAGTTAGTGAGTGTTTGGGGGGTCAGTTAGTGTGTGTCTGGGGGGGTCAGTTAGTGTCTGAGGATGGTCAGTTAGTGTGTGTTTGGGGGGGGGTCAGTTAGTGTCTGTTCGGGGGGGGTCAGTTAGTGTGTGTTTGGGGGGGCAGTTAGTGTTTGTTTGGGAGGGTCAGTTAGTGTCTGTTTGGGGGGGTCAGTTAGTGTCTGTTTGGGGGGTCAGTTAGTGTCTGTTTGGGAGGGGGTCAGTTAGTGTCTGTTTGGGGGGGTCAGTTAGTGTCTGTTTGGAGGGGGTCAGTTTGTGGTCCATTTGGGAGGGGGCCAGTTAGTGTGTGTTTGGGGGGGGTCAGTTAGTGTCTGTTTGGGGGGGTCAGTTAGTGTCTGTTTGGGGTGGTCAGTTTGTGTCTTTTTGGGGAGGGGGTCAGTTTGTGTCTGTTTGGGGGGGGTCAGTTAGTGTCTGTTTGGGGGGGTCAGTTAGTGTCTGTTTGGAGGGGGGTCAGTTTGTGTCCATTTGGGAGGGGGCCAGTTAGTGTGTGTTTGGGGGGGTCAGTTAGTGTCTGTTTGGGGGGGTCAGTTAGTGTCTGTTTGGAGGGGGTCAGTTTGTGTCCATTTGGGAGGGGGCCAGTTATTGTGTGTTTGGGGGGGTCAGTTAGTGTCTGTTTGGAGGGGGGTCAGTTTGTGTCCATTTGGGAGGGGGTCAGTTAGTGTGTGTTTGGGGGGGTCAGTTAGTGTCTGTTTGGGGGGGTCAGTTAGTGTCTGTTTGGAGGGGGTCAGTTTGTGTCCATTTGGAGGGGGCCAGTTAGTGTGTGTTTGGGGGGGGTCAGTTAGTGTCTGTTTGGGGGGGTCAGTTAGTGTCTGTTTGGAGGGGGTCAGTTTGTGTCCATTTGGGAGGGGGCCAGTTAGTGTGTGTTTGGGGGGGTCAGTTAGTGTCTGTTTGGAGGGGGTCAGTTTGTGTCCATTTGGGAGGGGGGTCAGTTAGTGTGTGTTTGGGGGGGTCAGTTAGTGTGTGTTTGGGGGGTCAGTTAGTGTGTGTTTGAGGGGGTCAGTTAGTGTCCTGTTTGGGGGGGTCAGTTAGTGTCTGTTTGGGGTGGTCAGTTTGTGTCTTTTTGGGGAGGGGGTCAGTTTGTGTCTGTTTGGGGGGGGTCAGTTAGTGTCTGTTTGGGGGGGGTCAGGTAGTGTATGTTTGGGGCGGTCAGTTAGTGTCTGTTTGGGGGGGGGTCAGTTAGTGTCTGTTTGGGGGGGTCAGTTCGTGTCTGTTTTGGGGGGTCAGTTAGTGTGTGTTTGGGGGGGGTCAGTTAGTGTCTGTTTGGAAGGGTCAGTTAGTGTCTGTTTGGGGGGGGTCAGTTAGTGTCTGTTTGGGGGGGGTCAGTTTGTGTCTTTTTGGGGGGGGTCAGTTTGTGTCTGTTTGGGGGGGGTCAGTTAGTGTCTGTTTGGGGGGGGTCAGTTAGTGTCTGTTTGGGGGGTCTGTTAGTGTGTGTTTGGGGGGGTCAGTTAGTGTCTGTTTTGGGGGGGTCAGTTAGTGTATGTTTGGGGCGGTTAGTTAGTGCCTGTTTGGGGGGGTCAGTTAGTGTCTGTTTGGGGGGGGCTGTTAGTGTCTGTTGGGGGGGGGTCAGTTAGTGTCTGCTTGGGAGGGGGTTAGTTAGTGGTCTGTTTGGGGGGGTCAGTTAGTGTCTGTTTGGGGGGGGTCAGTTAGTGTCTGATTGGGGGGGGTCAGTTAGTGTCTGTTTGGGGGGGGTCAGTTAGTGTCTGTTTGGGGTGGGACAGTTAGTGTCTGTTTGGGGGGGGTCAGTTAATGTCTGCTGGGGTTGGTCAGTTAGTGTCTGCTTGGGGGGGCTGTTAGTGTAAGTTTGGGGGGGTCACTTAGTGTCTGTTTGGGGGGGTCAATTAGTGTCTGTTTGGGGGGGGTGTTAGTGTCTGTTTGGGGGGGTCAGTTAGTGTCTGTTTGGGGGGGCTGTTAGTGTCTGATTGGGGGGGTCAGTTAGTGTCTGTTTGGGGGGGGTCAGTTAGTGTGTGTTTGGGGGGGTCAGTTAGTGTCTGTTTGGGGGGGGTCAGTTAATGTCTGCTGGGGGGGTCAGTTAGTGTCTGCTTGGGGGGGGCTGTTAGTGTCAGTTTGGGGGGGGTCAGTTAGTGTCTGTTTGGGGGGGGTCAATTAGTGTCTGTTTGGGGGGGGTCAGTTAGTGTCTGTTTGGGGGGGGTTAGTTAGTGTGTGTTTGGGGGGGTCAGTTAGTGTGTGTTTAGGGGGGTCAGTTAGTGTCTGATGGGGGGGTCAGTTAGTGTCTGTTTGGGGGGTCAGTTAGTGTCTGTTTGGGGGGGGTCAGTTAGTGTCTGTTTGGGGGGGGTCAGTTAGTGTGTGTTTGGGGGGGTCAGTTAGTGTGTGTTTGGGTGGGTCAGTTAGTGTCTGATGGGGGGGGTCAGTTAGTGTCTGTTTGGGGGGGTCAGTTAGCTGTGTGTTTGGGGGGGGGTCAGTTAGTGTGGTGTTTGGGGGGGTCAGTTAGTGTCTGTTTGGGGGGGGTCAGTTAGTGTCTGTTTGGGAAGGTCTGTTAGTGTCTGTTTTGGGGGGGTCAGTTAGTGCCTGTTTGGGGGGGGTCAATTTGTGTCTGTTTGGGGGGGTCAGTTAGTGTGTGTTTGGGGGGGGTCAGTTAGTGTGTGTGTTTGGGGGGGGTCAGTTAGTGTCTGTTTGGGGGGGGTCAGTTAGTGTGTGTTTGGGGGGGTCTGTTAGTGTCTGTTTGGAGAGGGTCAGTTTGTGTCTGTTTGGGGGGGTCAGTTTGTGTCTGTTTGGGGGGGTCAGTTAGTGTGTGTTTGGGGGGGTCTGTTAGTGTCTGTTTGGAGGGGGTCAGTTAGTGTCTGTTTGGGGGGGTCAGTTTGTGTCTGTTTGGGGGGGTCAGTTAGTGTGTGTTTGGGGGGGTCAGTTTGTGTCTGTTTGGGGGGGTCTGTTAGTGTCTGTTTGGGGGGGGTCAGTTTGTGTCTGTTTGGGGGGGTCTGTTATTGTCTGTTTGGAGGGGGTCAGTTAGTGTCTGTTTGGGGGGGTCAATTTGTGTCTGTTTGGGGGGGTCAGTTAGTGTGTGTTTGGGGGGGTCAGTTAGTGTGTGTTTGGGGGGGTCTGTTAGTGTCTGTTTGGAGAGGGTCAGTTTGTGTCTGTTTGGGGGGTCAGTTTGTGTCTGTTTGGGGGGGTCAGTTAGTGTGTGTTTGGGGGGGTCTGTTAGTGTCTGTTTGGAGAGGGTCAGTTAGTGTGTGTTTGGGGGGGTCAGTTTGTGTCTGTTTGGGGGGGTCAGTTAGTGTGTGTTTGGGGGGGGTCAGTTAGTGTCTGTTTGGGGGGGTCAGTTTGTGTCTGTTTGGGGGGGTCAGTTAGTGTGTGTTTGGGGGGGGTCAGTTAGTGTGTGTTTGGGGGGGGGTCAGTTAGTGTCTGTTTGGAGAGGGTCAGTTTGTGTCTGTTTGGGGGGGTCAGTTTGTGTCCTGTTTGGGGGGGGTCAGTTAGTGTCTGTTTGGAGAGGGTCAGTTTGTGTCTGTTTGGGGGGGTCAGTTAGTTGGTGTGTTTGGGGGGGTCTGTTAGTGTCTGTTTGGAGAGGGTCAGTTTGTGTCTGTTTGGGGGGGTCAGTTTGTGTCTGTTTGGGGGGGTCAGTTAGTGTGTGTTTGGGGGGGTCTGTTAGTGTCTGTTTGGAGGGGGGTCAGTTAGTGTCTGTTTGGGGGGGTCAGTTTGTGTCTGTTTGGGGGGGTCAGTTAGTGTGTGTTTGGGGGGGGGTCAGTTAGTGTGTGTTTGGGGGGGGTCAGTTAGTGTCTGTTTGGGGGTGTCAGTTAGTGTCTGTTTTGGGGGGGGTCAGTTAGTGTCTGTTTGGGGGGGGTCAATTTGTGTCTGTTTGGGGGGGTCAGTTAGTGTGTGTTTGGGGGGGTCAGTTAGTGTGTGTTTTGGGGGGGGGTCAGTTAGTGTCTGTTTGGGGGGGTCAGTTAGTGTGTGTTTGGGGGGGTCAGTTAGTGTCTGTTTGGAGAGGGTCAGTTTGTGTCCATTTGGGAGGGGGCCAGTTAGTGTGTGTTTGGGGGGGTCAGTTAGTGTCTGTTTGGGGGGGTCAGTTTGTGTCTTTTTGGGGAGGGGGTCAGTTTGTGTCTGTTTGGGGGGGGTCAGTTAGTGTCTGTTTGGGGGGGGGTCAGGTAGTGTATGTTTGGGGCGGTCAGTTAGTGTCTGTTTGGGGGGGGTCAGTTAGTGTCTGTTTGGGGGGGTCAGTTAGTGTCTGTTTGGGGGGGTCAGTTCGTGTCTGTTTTGGGGGGGGTCAGTTAGTGTGTGTTTGGGGGGGTCAGTTAGTGTCTGTTTGGAAGGGTCAGTTAGTGTCTGTTTGGGGGGGTCTGTTTGTGTCTCTTTGGGGGGGGTCAGTTTGTGTCTGTTTGGGGGGGTCAGTTAGTGTGTGTTTTGGGGGGGTCAGTTAGTGTGTGTTTGGGGGGGGTCAGTTAGTGTCTGTTTGGGGGGGTCAGTTAGTGTCTGTTTGGGGGGGGTCAGTTAGTGTATGTTTGGGGCGGTCAGTTAGTGCCTGTTTGGGGGGGGCAGTTAGTGTCTGTTGGGGGGGTCTGTTAGTGTGTGTTTGGGAGGGTCAGTTAGTGTGTGTTTGGGGGGGTCAGTTAGTGTCTGTTTGGGGGGGGCTGTTAGTGTCTGTTGGGGGGGTCAGTTAGTGTCTGCTTGGGAGGGGGGTTAGTTAGTGTCTGTTTGGGGGGGTCAGTTAGTGTCTGTTTGGGGGGTGTTAGTGTCTGATTGGGGGGGTCAGTTAGTGTCTGTTTGGGGGGGTCAGTTAGTGTCTGTTTGGGGTGGGACAGTTAGTGTCTGTTTGGGGGGGGTCAGTTAATGTCTGCTGGGGGGGTCAGTTAGTGTCTGCTTGGGGGGGCTGTTAGTGTAAGTTTGGGGGGGTCACTTAGTGTCTGTTTGGGGGGGTCAATTAGTGTCTGTTTGGGGGGGTGTTAGTGTCTGTTTGGGGGGGCTGTTAGTGTCTGATTGGGGGGGGTGTTAGTGTCTGTTTGGGGGGGTCAGTTAGTGTCTGTTTGGGGGGGCTGTTAGTGTCTGATTGGGGGGGTCAGTTAGTGTCTGTTTGGGGGGGGTCAGTTAGTGTGTGTTTGGGGGGGTCAGTTAGTGTCTGTTTGGGGGGGGTCAGTTAATGTCTGCTGGGGGGGGTCAGTTAGTGTCTGCTTGGGGGGGCTGTTAGTGTCAGTTTGGGGGGGGTCAGTTAGTGTCTGTTTGGGGGGGGTCAATTAGTGTCTGTTTGGGGGGGTCAGTTAGTGTCTGTTTGGGGGGGGTTAGTTAGTGTGTGTTTGGGGGGGTCAGTTAGTGTGTGTTTGGGGGGGTCAGTTAGTGTCTGTTTGGGGGGTCAGTTAGTGTCTGATTGGGGGGGTCAGTTAGTGTGTGTTTAGGGGGGGTCAGTTAGTGTGTGTTTGGGGGGGTCAGTTAGTGTGTGTTTGGGGGGGTCAGTTAGTGTCCTTTTGGGGGGGTCAGTTAGTGTCTGATTGGGTGGGTCAGTTAGTGTGTGTTTGGGGGGGTCAGTTAGTGTGTGTTTGGGGGGGTCAGTTAGTGTCTGATGGGGGGGTCAGTTAGTGTCTGTTTGGGGGGGTCAGTTAGTGTGTGTTTGGGGGTGGTCAGTTAGTGTCTGTTTGGGGTGGGTCAGTTAGTGTCTGTTTGGGAAGGTCTGTTAGTGTCTGTTTGGGGGGGGCAGTTAGTGTGTGTTTGGGGGGGTCAGTTAGTGTGTGTTTGGGCGGGGTCAGTTAGTGTGTGTTTGGGGGGGTCAGTTAGTGTGTGTTTGGGCGGGGTCAGTTAGTGTGTGTTTGGGGGGGTCAGTTAGTGTGTGTTTGGGGGGGTCAGTTAGTGTCCTTTTGGGGGGGTCAGTTAGTGTCCTTTTGGGGGGGTCAGTTAGTGTCTGATTGGGTGGGTCAGTTAGTGTGTGTTTGGGGGGGTCAGTTAGTGTGTGTTTGGGGGGGTCAGTTAGTGTCTGATGGGGGGGTCAGTTAGTGTCTGTTTGGGGGGGGTCAGTTAGTGTGTGTTTGGGGGGGGTCAGTTAGTGTCTGTTTGGGGGGGGTCAGTTAGTGTCTGTTTGGGAAGGTCTGTTAGTGTCTGTTTTGGGGGGGTCAGTTAGTGTCTGTTTGGGGGGGGTCAGTTTGTGTCTGTTTGGGGGGGTCAGTTAGTGTGTGTTTGGGGGGGTCTGTTAGTGTCTGGGGGGGTCAGTTAGTGTGTGTTTGGGGGGGGTCAGTTAGTGTGTGTTTGGGGGGGGTCAGTTAGTGTCTGTTTGGGAGGGTCAGTTAGTGTGTGTTTGGGGGGTTCAGTTAGTGTCTGTTTGGGGGGGTCAGTTAGTGTCTGATTGGGGGGGTCAGTTAGTGTGTGTTTGGGGGGGTCAGTTAGTGTCTGTTTGGGGGGGTCAGTTAGTGTCTGACGGGGGGGGTCAGTTAGTGTCTGTTTGGGGGGGTCAGTTAGTGTGTGTTTTGGGGTGGGTCAGTTAGTGTGTGTTTGGGGGGGTCAGTTAGTGTCTGTGTGGGGGGGGGGGTCAGTTAGTGTCTGTTTGGGGGGGGGGTCAGTTAGTGTCTGTTTGGGGTGGTCAGTTAGTGTCTGTTTGGGGGGGTCAGTTAGTGTGTGTTTGGGGGGGTCAGTTAGTGTCTGTTTAGGGGGGGTCTGTTAGTGTCTGTTTTGGGGGGGTCAGTTAGTGTGTGTTTGGGGGGGGGTCAGTTCGTGTGTGTTTGGGGGGGTCAGTTAGTGTATGTTTGGGGGGGGTCAGTTAGTGTGTGTTTGGGGGGGTCAGTTCGTGTGTGTTTGGGGGGGTCAGTTTGTGTGTGTTTGGGGGGGGTCAGTTAGTGTGTGTTTGGGGGGTCAGTTAGTGTCTGTTTGGGGGGGGTCAGTTAGTGTGTGTTTGGGGGGGTCAGTTAGTGTGTGTTTGGGGGGGTCTGTTAGTGTGTGTTTGGGGGGGTCAGTTAGTGTGTGTTTTGGGGGGTCTGTTAGTGTGTGTTTGGGGGGGTCAGTTAGTGTGTGTTTGGGGGGGTCAGTTAGTGTGTGTTTGGGAGAGTCAGTTAGTGTGTGTTTGGGGGGGTCTGTTAGTGTCTGTTTGGGGGGGGTCAGTTAGTGTCTGCTTGGGAGGGTCAGTTAGTGTGTGTTTGGGGGGGTCAGTTAGTGTCTGTTTGGGGGGTCTGTTAGTGTCTGTTTGGGGGGGGTCAGTTAGTGTGTGTTTGGGGGGGTCAGTTAGTGTCTGTTTGGGGGGGTCAGTTAGTGTCTGTTTGGGGGGGGTCAGTTAGTGTCTGTTTGGGGGGGTCAGTTAGTGTGTGTTTGGGGGGGGTCAGTTAGTGTGTGTTTGGGGGGTCAGTTAGTGTGTGTCTGGGGGGGTCAGTTAGTGTCTGGTGGTGGTCAGTTAGTGTGTGTTTGGGGGGCTCTGTTAGTGTATGTTTGGGGGGGGTCAGTTAGTGTCTGTTCGGGGGGGTCAGTTAGTGTGTGTTTGGGGGGGCAGTTAGTGTGTGTTTGGGAGGGTCAGTTAGTGTCTGTTTGGGGGGGTCAGTTAGTGTCTGTTTGGGAGGGGGTCAGTTAGTGTCTGTTTGGGGGGGTCAGTTAGTGTCTGTTTGGAGGGGGTCAGTTAGTGTCTGTTTGGGGGGGTCAGTTAGTGTCTGTTTGGGGGGGGTCAGTTAGTGTCTGTTTGGGGGGGTCAGTTAGTGTCTGTTTGGGGGGGGTCAGTTAGTGTCTGTTTGGGGGGGTCAGTTAGTGTCTGTTTGGGGGGTCAGTTAGTGTCTGTTTGGGAGGGGGTCAGTTAGTGTCTGTTTGGGGGGCGTCAGTTAGTGTGTGTTTGGGGGGGTCAGTTAGTGTCTGTTTGGAGGGGTCAGTTAGTGTCTGTTTGGGGGGGGGCAGTTAGTGTGTGTTTGGGGGGGTCAGTTAGTGTCTGTTTGGAGGGGTCAGTTAGTGTCTGTTTGGGGGGGGGCAGTTAGTGTGTGTTTGGGGGGGTCAGTTAGTGTGTGTTTGGGGGGGTCTGTTAGTGTCTGTTTGGGGGGGTCAGTTAGTGTCTGTTTGGGGGGGTCAGTTAGTGTCTGTTTGGAGGGGTCAGTTAGTGTCTGTTTGGATGGGGTCAGTTTGTGTCCATTTGGGAGGGGGCCAGTTAGTGTGTGTTTGGGGGGGTCAGTTAGTGTCTGTTTTGGGGGGTCAGTTAGTGTCTGTTTGGGGGGGTCAGTTAGTGTGTGTTTGGGGGGGTCAGTTAGTGTCTGTTTGGGGGTGGGTCAGTTAGTGTGTGTTTGGGGGGGTCAGTTAGTGCCTGTTTGGGGGGGGTCAATTTGTGTCTGTTTGGGGGGGTCAGTTAGTGTGTGTTTGGGGGGGTCAGTTAGTGTGTGTTTGGGGGGGGTCAGTTAGTGTCTGTTTGGGGGGGTCAGTTAGTGTGTGTTTGGGGGGGTCTGTTAGTGTCTGTTTGGAGAGGGTCAGTTTGTGTCTGTTTGGGGGGGTCAGTTTGTGTCTGTTTGGGGGGGTCAGTTAGTGTGTGTTTGGGGGGGTCTGTTAGTGTCTGTTTGGAGGGGGTCAGTTAGTGTCTGTTTGGGGGGGTCAGTTTGTGTCTGTTTGGGGGGGGTCAGTTAGTGTGTGTTTGGGGGGGTCAGTTTGTGTCTGTTTGGGGGGGTCTGTTAGTGTCTGTTTGGGGGGGTCAGTTTGTGTCTGTTTGGGGGGGTCTGTTATTGTCTGTTTGGAGGGGGTCAGTTAGTGTCTGTTTGGGGGGGTCAATTTGTGTCTGTTTGGGGGGGTCAGTTAGTGTGTGTTTGGGGGGGTCAGTTAGTGTGTGTTTGGGGGGGTCTGTTAGTGTCTGTTTGGAGAGGGTCAGTTTGTGTCTGTTTGGGGGGTCAGTTTGTGTCTGTTTGGGGGGGTCAGTTAGTGTGTGTTTGGGGGGGTCTGTTAGTGTCTGTTTGGAGAGGGTCAGTTAGTGTGTGTTTGGGGGGGTCAGTTTGTGTCTGTTTGGGGGGGTCAGTTAGTGTGTGTTTGGGGGGGGTCAGTTAGTGTCTGTTTGGGGGGGTCAGTTTGTGTCTGTTTGGGGGGGGTCAGTTAGTGTGTGTTTGGGGGGGGGTCAGTTAGTGTGTGTTTGGGGGGGGTCAGTTAGTGTCTGTTTGGAGAGGGTCAGTTTGTGTCTGTTTGGGGGGGTCAGTTTGTGTCTGTTTGGGGGGGTCAGTTAGTGTCTGTTTGGAGAGGGTCAGTTTGTGTCTGTTTGGGGGGGTCAGTTAGTTGGTGTTTGGGGGGGTCTGTTAGTGTCTGTTTGGAGAGGGTCAGTTTGTGTCTGTTTGGGGGGGTCAGTTTGTGTCTGTTTGGGGGGGTCAGTTAGTGTGTGTTTGGGGGGGTCTGTTAGTGTCTGTTTGGAGGGGGTCAGTTAGTGTCTGTTTGGGGGGGTCAGTTTGTGTCTGTTTGGGGGGGTCAGTTAGTGTGTGTTTGGGGGGGTCAGTTAGTGTGTGTTTGGGGGGGGTCAGTTAGTGTCTGTTTGGGGGTGTCAGTTAGTGTCTGTTTTGGGGGGGTCAGTTAGTGTCTGTTTGGGGGGGGTCAATTTGTGTCTGTTTGGGGGGGTCAGTTAGTGTGTGTTTGGGGGGGTCAGTTAGTGTGTGTTTGGGGGGGGGTCAGTTAGTGTCTGTTTGGGGGGGTCAGTTAGTGTGTGTTTGGGGGGGTCAGTTAGTGTCTGTTTGGAGAGGGTCAGTTTGTGTCCATTTGGGAGGGGGCCAGTTAGTGTGTGTTTGGGGGGGTCAGTTAGTGTCTGTTTGGGGGGGTCAGTTTGTGTCTTTTTGGGGAGGGGGTCAGTTTGTGTCTGTTTGGGGGGGGTCAGTTAGTGTCTGTTTGGGGGGGGGTCAGGTAGTGTATGTTTGGGGCGGTCAGTTAGTGTCTGTTTGGGGGGGGTCAGTTAGTGTCTGTTTGGGGGGGTCAGTTAGTGTCTGTTTGGGGGGGTCAGTTCGTGTCTGTTTTGGGGGGGTCAGTTAGTGTGTGTTTGGGGGGGTCAGTTAGTGTCTGTTTGGAAGGGTCAGTTAGTGTCTGTTTGGGGGGGTCTGTTTGTGTCTCTTTGGGGGGGGTCAGTTTGTGTCTGTTTGGGGGGGTCAGTTAGTGTGTGTTTTGGGGGGGTCAGTTAGTGTGTGTTTGGGGGGGGTCAGTTAGTGTCTGTTTGGGGGGGTCAGTTAGTGTCTGTTTGGGGGGGGTCAGTTAGTGTATGTTTGGGGCGGTCAGTTAGTGCCTGTTTGGGGGGGGCAGTTAGTGTCTGTTGGGGGGGTCTGTTAGTGTGTGTTTGGGAGGGTCAGTTAGTGTGTGTTTGGGGGGGTCAGTTAGTGTCTGTTTGGGGGGGGCTGTTAGTGTCTGTTGGGGGGGTCAGTTAGTGTCTGCTTGGGAGGGGGGTTAGTTAGTGTCTGTTTGGGGGGGTCAGTTAGTGTCTGTTTGGGGGGTGTTAGTGTCTGATTGGGGGGGTCAGTTAGTGTCTGTTTGGGGGGGTCAGTTAGTGTCTGTTTGGGGTGGGACAGTTAGTGTCTGTTTGGGGGGGGTCAGTTAATGTCTGCTGGGGGGGTCAGTTAGTGTCTGCTTGGGGGGGCTGTTAGTGTAAGTTTGGGGGGGTCACTTAGTGTCTGTTTGGGGGGGTCAATTAGTGTCTGTTTGGGGGGGTGTTAGTGTCTGTTTGGGGGGGCTGTTAGTGTCTGATTGGGGGGGGTGTTAGTGTCTGTTTGGGGGGGTCAGTTAGTGTCTGTTTGGGGGGGCTGTTAGTGTCTGATTGGGGGGGTCAGTTAGTGTCTGTTTGGGGGGGGTCAGTTAGTGTGTGTTTGGGGGGGTCAGTTAGTGTCTGTTTGGGGGGGGTCAGTTAATGTCTGCTGGGGGGGGTCAGTTAGTGTCTGCTTGGGGGGGCTGTTAGTGTCAGTTTGGGGGGGGTCAGTTAGTGTCTGTTTGGGGGGGGTCAATTAGTGTCTGTTTGGGGGGGTCAGTTAGTGTCTGTTTGGGGGGGGTTAGTTAGTGTGTGTTTGGGGGGGTCAGTTAGTGTGTGTTTGGGGGGGTCAGTTAGTGTCTGTTTGGGGGGTCAGTTAGTGTCTGATTGGGGGGGTCAGTTAGTGTGTGTTTAGGGGGGGTCAGTTAGTGTGTGTTTGGGGGGGTCAGTTAGTGTGTGTTTGGGGGGGTCAGTTAGTGTCCTTTTGGGGGGGTCAGTTAGTGTCTGATTGGGTGGGTCAGTTAGTGTGTGTTTGGGGGGGTCAGTTAGTGTGTGTTTGGGGGGGTCAGTTAGTGTCTGATGGGGGGGTCAGTTAGTGTCTGTTTGGGGGGGTCAGTTAGTGTGTGTTTGGGGGTGGTCAGTTAGTGTCTGTTTGGGGTGGGTCAGTTAGTGTCTGTTTGGGAAGGTCTGTTAGTGTCTGTTTGGGGGGGGCAGTTAGTGTGTGTTTGGGGGGGTCAGTTAGTGTGTGTTTGGGCGGGGTCAGTTAGTGTGTGTTTGGGGGGGTCAGTTAGTGTGTGTTTGGGCGGGGTCAGTTAGTGTGTGTTTGGGAGGGTCAGTTAGTGTCCTTTTGGGGGGGTCAGTTAGTGTCTGATTGGGTGGGTCAGTTAGTGTGTGTTTGGGGGGGTCAGTTAGTGTGTGTTTGGGGGGGTCAGTTAGTGTCTGATGGGGGGGTCAGTTAGTGTCTGTTTGGGGGGGGTCAGTTAGTGTGTGTTTGGGGGGGGTCAGTTAGTGTCTGTTTGGGGGGGGTCAGTTAGTGTCTGTTTGGGAAGGTCTGTTAGTGTCTGTTTTGGGGGGGGTCAGTTAGTGTCTGTTTGGGGGGGGTCAGTTTGTGTCTGTTTGGGGGGGTCAGTTAGTGTGTGTTTGGGGGGGTCTGTTAGTGTCTGGGGGGGTCAGTTAGTGTGTGTTTGGGGGGGGTCAGTTAGTGTGTGTTTGGGGGGGGTCAGTTAGTGTCTGTTTGGGAGGGTCAGTTAGTGTGTGTTTGGGGGGTTCAGTTAGTGTCTGTTTGGGGGGGTCAGTTAGTGTCTGATTGGGGGGGTCAGTTAGTGTGTGTTTGGGGGGGTCAGTTAGTGTCTGTTTGGGGGGGTCAGTTAGTGTCTGACGGGGGGGTCAGTTAGTGTCTGTTTGGGGGGGTCAGTTAGTGTGTGTTTTGGGGTGGGTCAGTTAGTGTGTGTTTGGGGGGGTCAGTTAGTGTCTGTGTGGGGGGGGGGTCAGTTAGTGTCTGTTTGGGGGGGGGGTCAGTTAGTGTCTGTTTGGGGTGGTCAGTTAGTGTCTGTTTGGGGGGGTCAGTTAGTGTGTGTTTGGGGGGGTCAGTTAGTGTCTGTTTAGGGGGGGTCTGTTAGTGTCTGTTTTGGGGGGGTCAGTTAGTGTGTGTTTGGGGGGGGGTCAGTTCGTGTGTGTTTGGGGGGGTCAGTTAGTGTATGTTTGGGGGGGGTCAGTTAGTGTGTGTTTGGGGGGGTCAGTTCGTGTGTGTTTGGGGGGGTCAGTTTGTGTGTGTTTGGGGGGGGTCAGTTAGTGTGTGTTTGGGGGGTCAGTTAGTGTCTGTTTGGGGGGGGTCAGTTAGTGTGTGTTTGGGGGGGTCAGTTAGTGTGTGTTTGGGGGGGTCTGTTAGTGTGTGTTTGGGGGGGTCAGTTAGTGTGTGTTTTGGGGGGTCTGTTAGTGTGTGTTTGGGGGGGTCAGTTAGTGTGTGTTTGGGGGGGTCAGTTAGTGTGTGTTTGGGAGAGTCAGTTAGTGTGTGTTTGGGGGGGTCTGTTAGTGTCTGTTTGGGGGGGGTCAGTTAGTGTCTGCTTGGGAGGGTCAGTTAGTGTGTGTTTGGGGGGGTCAGTTAGTGTCTGTTTGGGGGGTCTGTTAGTGTCTGTTTGGGGGGGGTCAGTTAGTGTGTGTTTGGGGGGGTCAGTTAGTGTCTGTTTGGGGGGGTCAGTTAGTGTCTGTTTGGGGGGGGTCAGTTAGTGTCTGTTTGGGGGGGTCAGTTAGTGTGTGTTTGGGGGGGGTCAGTTAGTGTGTGTTTGGGGGGTCAGTTAGTGTGTGTCTGGGGGGGTCAGTTAGTGTCTGGTGGTGGTCAGTTAGTGTGTGTTTGGGGGGCTCTGTTAGTGTATGTTTGGGGGGGGTCAGTTAGTGTCTGTTCGGGGGGGTCAGTTAGTGTGTGTTTGGGGGGGCAGTTAGTGTGTGTTTGGGAGGGTCAGTTAGTGTCTGTTTGGGGGGGTCAGTTAGTGTCTGTTTGGGAGGGGGTCAGTTAGTGTCTGTTTGGGGGGGTCAGTTAGTGTCTGTTTGGAGGGGGTCAGTTAGTGTCTGTTTGGGGGGGTCAGTTAGTGTCTGTTTGGGGGGGGTCAGTTAGTGTCTGTTTGGGGGGGTCAGTTAGTGTCTGTTTGGGGGGGGTCACTTAGTGTCTGTTTGGGGGGGTCAGTTAGTGTCTGTTTGGGGGGTCAGTTAGTGTCTGTTTGGGAGGGGGTCAGTTAGTGTCTGTTTGGGGGGCGTCAGTTAGTGTGTGTTTGGGGGGGTCAGTTAGTGTCTGTTTGGAGGGGTCAGTTAGTGTCTGTTTGGGGGGGGGCAGTTAGTGTGTGTTTGGGGGGGTCAGTTAGTGTCTGTTTGGAGGGGTCAGTTAGTGTCTGTTTGGGGGGGGGCAGTTAGTGTGTGTTTGGGGGGGTCAGTTAGTGTGTGTTTGGGGGGGTCTGTTAGTGTCTGTTTGGGGGGGTCAGTTAGTGTCTGTTTGGGGGGGTCAGTTAGTGTCTGTTTGGAGGGGTCAGTTAGTGTCTGTTTGGATGGGGTCAGTTTGTGTCCATTTGGGAGGGGGCCAGTTAGTGTGTGTTTGGGGGGGTCAGTTAGTGTCTGTTTTGGGGGGTCAGTTAGTGTCTGTTTGGGGGGGTCAGTTAGTGTGTGTTTGGGGGGGTCAGTTAGTGTCTGTTTGGGGGTGGGTCAGTTAGTGTGTGTTTGGGGGGGTCAGTTAGTGTCTGTTTGGGGTGGTCAGTTTGTGTCTTTTTGGGGAGGGGGTCAGTTTGTGTCTGTTTGGGGGGGGGTCAGTTCGTGTCTGTTTGGGGGGGGTCAGGTAGTGTATGTTTGGGGCGGTCAGTTAATGTCTGTTTGGGGGGGAGGGTGAGTTAGTGTCTGTTTGGGGGGGGTCAGTTAGTGTCTGTTTGGGGGGGTCAGTTCGTGTCTGTTTTGGGGGGGTCAGTTAGTGTGTGTTTGGGGGGTCAGTTAGTGTCTGTTTGGAAGGGTCAGTTAGTGTCTGTTTGGGGGGGGTCAGTTACTGTCTGTTTGGGGGAGTCAGTTTGTGTCTTTTTGGGGGGGGTCAGTTTGTGTCTGTTTGGGGGGGTCAGTTAGTGTCTGTTTGGGGGGGGTCAGTTAGTGTATGTTTGGGGGGGTCAGTTAGTGTCTGTTTGGGGGGGGTCAGTTAGTGTGTGTTTGGGGGGGGGTCAGTTAGTGCCTGTTTGGGGGTGGTCAGTTTGTGTCTGTTTGGGAGGGGGGTTAGTTAGTGTCTGTTTGGGGGGGGGGTCAGTTAGTGTCTGTTTGGGGGGGGCTGTTAGTGTCTGTTGGGGGGGGTCAATTAGTGTCTGCTTGGGAGGGGGGTTAGGTAGTGTCTGTTTGGGGGGGTCAGTTAGTGTCTGTTTGGGGGGTGTTAGTGTCTGTTTGGGGGGGGCAGTCAGTGTCTGTTGGGGGGGGTCAGTTAGTGTCTGCTTGGGAGGGGGGTTAGTTAGTGTCTGTTTGGGGGGGTCAGTTAGTGTCTGTTTGGGGGGGTCAGTTAGTGTCTGTTTGGGGGGGCAGTCAGTGTCTGTTGGGGCGGGGTCAGTTAGTGTCTGTTTGGGGGGGGTCAGTTAGTGTCTGCTTGGGAGGGTCAGTTAGTGTGTGTTTGGGGGGGTCAGTTAGTGTCTGTTTGGGGGGTCTGTTAGTGTCTGTTTGGGGGGGGTCAGTTAGTGTGTGTTTGGGGGGGTCAGTTAGTGTCTGTTTGGGGGGGTCAGTTAGTGTCTGTTTGGGGGGGGTCAGTTAGTGTCTGTTTGGGGGGGTCAGTTAGTGTGTGTTTGGGGGGGGTCAGTTAGTGTGTGTTTGGGGGGTCAGTTAGTGTGTGTCTGGGGGGGTCAGTTAGTGTCTGGTGGTGGTCAGTTAGTGTGTGTTTGGGGGGCTCTGTTAGTGTATGTTTGGGGGGGGTCAGTTAGTGTCTGTTCGGGGGGGTCAGTTAGTGTGTGTTTGGGGGGGCAGTTAGTGTGTGTTTGGGAGGGTCAGTTAGTGTCTGTTTGGGGGGGTCAGTTAGTGTCTGTTTGGGAGGGGGTCAGTTAGTGTCTGTTTGGGGGGGTCAGTTAGTGTCTGTTTGGAGGGGGTCAGTTAGTGTCTGTTTGGGGGGGTCAGTTAGTGTCTGTTTGGGGGGGGTCAGTTAGTGTCTGTTTGGGGGGGTCAGTTAGTGTCTGTTTGGGGGGGGTCAGTTAGTGTCTGTTTGGGGGGCGTCAGTTAGTGTGTGTTTGGGGGGGTCAGTTAGTGTCTGTTTGGAGGGGTCAGTTAGTGTCTGTTTGGGGGGGGGCAGTTAGTGTGTGTTTGGGGGGGTCAGTTAGTGTCTGTTTGGAGGGGTCAGTTAGTGTCTGTTTGGGGGGGGGCAGTTAGTGTGTGTTTGGGGGGGTCAGTTAGTGTGTGTTTGGGGGGGTCTGTTAGTGTCTGTTTGGGGGGGTCAGTTAGTGTCTGTTTGGGGGGGTCAGTTAGTGTCTGTTTGGAGGGGTCAGTTAGTGTCTGTTTGGATGGGGTCAGTTTGTGTCCATTTGGGAGGGGGCCAGTTAGTGTGTGTTTGGGGGGGTCAGTTAGTGTCTGTTTTGGGGGGTCAGTTAGTGTCTGTTTGGGGGGGTCAGTTAGTGTGTGTTTGGGGGGGTCAGTTAGTGTCTGTTTGGGGGTGGGTCAGTTAGTGTGTGTTTGGGGGGGTCAGTTAGTGTGTGTTTGGGGGGGTCAGTTAGTGTCTGTTTGGGGGTGGGTCAGTTAGTGTGTGTTTGGGGGGGTCAGTTAGTGTCTGTTTGGGGTGGTCAGTTTGTGTCTTTTTGGGGAGGGGGTCAGTTTGTGTCTGTTTGGGGGGGGGTCAGTTCGTGTCTGTTTGGGGGGGGTCAGGTAGTGTATGTTTGGGGCGGTCAGTTAATGTCTGTTTGGGGGGGAGGGTGAGTTAGTGTCTGTTTGGGGGGGGTCAGTTAGTGTCTGTTTGGGGGGGTCAGTTCGTGTCTGTTTTGGGGGGGTCAGTTAGTGTGTGTTTGGGGGGTCAGTTAGTGTCTGTTTGGAAGGGTCAGTTAGTGTCTGTTTGGGGGGGGTCAGTTACTGTCTGTTTGGGGGAGTCAGTTTGTGTCTTTTTGGGGGGGGTCAGTTTGTGTCTGTTTGGGGGGGTCAGTTAGTGTCTGTTTGGGGGGGGTCAGTTAGTGTATGTTTGGGGGGGTCAGTTAGTGTCTGTTTGGGGGGGGTCAGTTAGTGTGTGTTTGGGGGGGGGTCAGTTAGTGCCTGTTTGGGGGTGGTCAGTTTGTGTCTGTTTGGGAGGGGGGTTAGTTAGTGTCTGTTTGGGGGGGGGGTCAGTTAGTGTCTGTTTGGGGGGGGCTGTTAGTGTCTGTTGGGGGGGGTCAATTAGTGTCTGCTTGGGAGGGGGGTTAGGTAGTGTCTGTTTGGGGGGGTCAGTTAGTGTCTGTTTGGGGGGTGTTAGTGTCTGTTTGGGGGGGGCAGTCAGTGTCTGTTGGGGGGGGTCAGTTAGTGTCTGCTTGGGAGGGGGGTTAGTTAGTGTCTGTTTGGGGGGGTCAGTTAGTGTCTGTTTGGGGGGGTCAGTTAGTGTCTGTTTGGGGGGGGCAGTCAGTGTCTGTTGGGGCGGGGTCAGTTAGTGTCTGCTTGGGAGGGGGGTTAGTTAGTGTCTGTTTGGGCGGGTCAGTTAGTGTGTGTTTGGGGGGGTCAGTTAGTGTCTGTTTAGGGGGGCTGTTAGTGTCTGTTTGGGGGGGTTCAGTTAGTGTGTGTTTGGGGGGGTTAAGTTAGTGTGTGTTTGGGGCGGTTAAGTTAGTGTCTGTTTGGGGGGGTCAGTTAGTGTCTGTTTGGAGGGGGTCAGTTAGTGTGTGTTTGGGGGGGTCAGTTAGTGTCTGTTTAGGGGGGCTGTTAGTGTCTGTTTGGGGGGGTTCAGTTAGTGTGTGTTTGGGGGGGTTAAGTTAGTGTGTGTTTGGGGGGGTTAAGTTAGTGTCTGTTTGGGGGGGGTCAGTTAGTGTGTGTTTGGGGGGGTCAGTTAGTGTGTGTTTGGGGGGGTCAGTTCGTGTGTGTTTGGGGGGGTTCAGTTAGTGTCTGTTTGGGGGGGTCAGTTAGTGTGTGTTTGGGGGGGTCAGTTAGTGTGTGTTTGGGGGGGTCAGTTCGTGTCTGTTTGGGGTGGGTCAGTTAATGTCTGCTGGGGGGGTCAGTTAGTGTCTGCTTGGGGGGGCTGTTCGTGTCAGTTTGGGGGGGTAAGTTAGTGTCTGTTTGGGGGGGGTCAATTAGTGTCTGTTTGGGGGGGTCAGTTAGTGTCTGTTTGGGGGGCTAGTGTCTGTTTGGGGGGGTCAGTTAGTGTCTGTTTGGGGGGGCTGTTAGTGTCTGATTGGGGGGGTCAGTTAGTGTCTGTTTGGGGGGGGTCAGTTAGTGTCTGTTTGGGGGGGGTCAGTTAATGTCTGCTGGGGGGGGTCAGTTAGTGTCTGCTTTGGGGGGCTGTTAGTGTAAGTTTGGGGGGGGTCACTTAGTGTCTGTTTGCGGGGGGTCAATTAGTGTCTGTTTGGGGGGGTCAGTTAGTGTCTGTTTGGGGGGGGTGTTAGTGTCTGTTTGGGGGGGTCAGTTAGTGTCTGTTTGGGGGGGCTGTTAGTGTCTGATTGGGGGGGTCAGTTAGTGTCTGTTTGGGGGGGTCAGTTAGTGTGTGTTTGGGGGGGTCAGTTAGTGTCTGTTTGTGGGGGGTCAGTTAATGTCTGCTGGGGGGGGTCAGTTAGTGTCTGCTTGGGGGGGGCTGTTAGTGTCAGTTTGGGGGGGGTCAGTTAGTGTCTGTTTGGGGCGGGTCAATTAGTGTCTGTTTGGGGGTGGTCAGTTAGTGTGTGTTTGGGGGGGGTCAGTTAGTGTGTGTTTGGGGGGGTCAGTTAGTGTGTGTTTGGGGGGGTCAGTTAGTGTCTTTTTGGGGGGGTCAGTTAGTGTCTGATTGGGGGGGTCAGTTAGTGTGTGTTTAGGGGGGGTCAGTTAGTGTCTGTTTGGGGGGGTCAGTTAGTGTGTGTTTGGGGTGGTCAGTTAGTGTCTGTTTGGGGGGGTCAGTTAGTGTCTGATTGGGGGGGGTCAGTTAGTGTGTGTTTGGGGGGGTCAGTTAGTGTGTGTTTGGGGGGGACAGTTAGTGTCTGATGGGGGGGTCAGTTAGTGTCTGTTTGGGGGGGTCAGTTAGTGTGTGTTTGGGGGGGGGGTCAGTTAGTGTGTGTTTGGGGGGGTCAGTTAGTGTCTGTTTGGGGGGGTCAGTTTGTGTCTTTGGGGGGGTCTGTTAGTGTCTGATGGGGGGGTCAGTTAGTGTCTGTTTGGGGGGTCAGTTAGTGTCTGTTTGGGGGGGGTGTTAGTGTCTGTTTGGGGGGGTCAGTTAGTGACTGTTTGGGGGGGCTGTTAGTGTCTGATTGGGGGGGTCAGTTAGTGTCTGTTTGGGGGGGTCAGTTAGTGTGTGTTTGGGGGGGTCAGTTAGTGTCTGTTTGGGGGGGGGTCAGTTAATGTCTGCTGGGGGTGGTCAGTTAGTGTCTGCTTGGGGGGGCTGTTAGTGTTAGTTTGGGGGAGGTCAGTTAGTGTCTGTTTGGGGGGGGTCAATTAGTGTCTGTTTGGGGGTGGTCAGTTAGTGTGTGTTTGGGGGGGGTCAGTTAGTGTGTGTTTGGGGGGGTCAGTTAGTGTGTGTTTGGGGGGGTCAGTTAGTGTCTTTTTGGGGGGGACTGTTAGTGTCTGATTGGGGGGGTCAGTTAGTGTGTGTTTAGGGAGGGTCAGTTAGTGTTTGTTTGGGGGGGTCAGTTAGTGTGTGTTTGGGGGGGTCAGTTAGTGTCTGTTTGGGGGGGTCAGTTAGTGTCTGTTTGGGGGGGTCAGTTAGTGTCTGTTTGGGGGGGGGTCAGTTAGTGTGTGTTTGGGGGGGTCAGTTAGTGTCTGTTTGGGGGGGGGTCAGTTAGTGTCTGTTTGGGGGGGTCAGTTAGTGTCTGTTTTGGGGGGGTCAGTTAGTGTGTGTTTGGGGGGGGAGGTTAGTGTGTGTTTGGGAGGGTCAGTTAGTGTCTCTTTGGGGGGTTCAGTTAGTGTCTGTTTGGGGGGGGTCAGTTAGTGTCTGTTTGGGAGGGGGTCAGTTCGTGTCTGTTTGGGGGGGGTCAGTTTGTGTCCATTTGGGAGGGGGTCAGTTAGTGTGTGTTTGGGGGGGTCAGTTAGTGTCTGATTGGGGGGGTCAGTTAGTGTCTGTTTGGGAGGGTCAGTTAGTGTATGTTTGGGAGGGGTCAGTTAGTGTCTGTTTGGAGGGGGTCAGTTAGTGTCTGTTTGGGGGGGTTCAGTTAGTGTCTGTTTGGGGGGGTCAGTTAGTGTGTGTTTGGGGGGGTCAGTTCGTGTGTGTTTGGGGGGGTCAGTTGGTGTCTGTTTGGGGGGGGGTCTGTTAGTGTCTGTTTGGGGGGGGTCAGTTAGTGTCTGTTTGGGGGGTCAGTTAGTGTCTGTTTGGGAGGGGGTCAGTTAATGTCTGTTTGGAGGGGTCAGTTAGTGTCTGTTTGGAGGGGGTCAGTTTGTGTCCATTTGGGAGGGGGCCAGTTAGTGTGTGTTTGGGGGGGTCAGTTAGTGTCTGTTTGGGGGGGTCAGTTAGTGTCTGTTTGGAGGGGGTCAGTTTGTGTCCATTTGGGAGGGGGCCAGTTAGTGTGTGTTTGGGGGGGTCAGTTAGTGTCTGTTTGGGGGGGTTCAGTTAGTGTGTGTTTGGGGGGGGTCAGTTAGTGTGTGTTTGGGGGGTCAGTTAGAGTCTGTTTGCGGGGGTCAGTTAGTGTCTGTTTGGGGGGGTCAGTTAGTGTCTTTGGGGGGGTCAGTTAGTGTGTGTTTGGGGGGGTCAGTTAGTGTGTGTTTGGGGGGTCAGTTAGTGTCTGTCTGGGGGGTCTGTGAGTGTCTGTTTGGGGGGGTCAGTTAGTGTGTGTTTGGGGGGGTCAGTTAGTGTCTATTTGGGGGGGGTCAGTTAGTGTCTGTTTGGGGAGGGTCAGATAGTGTGTGTTTGGGGGGTGTCAGTTTGTGTCTGTTTGGGGGGGTCAGTTCGTGTCTGTTTGGGGGGGTCAGTTCGTGTCTGTTTGGGGGGGTCAGTTCGTGTGTGTTTGGGGGGGGTCAGTTAGTGTGTGTTTGGGGGGGCAGTTAGTGTGTGTTTGGGAGGATAAGTTAGTGTGTGTTTGGGGGGGTCAGTTAGTGTCTGTTTGGAGGGGGGTCAGTTAGTGTCTGTTTGGGAGGGGGTCAGTTAGTGTCTGTTTGGGGGGGTCAGTTAGTGTCTGTTTGGAGGGGTCAGTTAGTGTCTGTTTAGGGGGGGGTCAGTTAGTGTCTGTTTGGAGGGGTCAGTTAGTGTGTGTTTGGGGGGGGGTCAGTTTGTGTCTGTTTGGGGGGGTCAGTTTGTGTCTTTTAGGGGGGGTCAGTTTGTGTCTGTTTGGGGGGGTCAGTTAGTGTCTGTTTGGGGGGGTCAGTTAGTGTCTGTTTGGGGGGTCAGTTAGTGTGTGTTTGGGGGGGCAGTTAGTGTGTGTTTGGGGGGTGGGTCAGTTAGTGTCTGTTTGGGGGGGGTCTGTTAGTGTTTGTTTGAGGGGGGGTCAGTTAGTGTGTGTTTGGGGGGGGTCAGTTAGTGTGTGTTTGGGGGGGTCAGTTAGTGTATGTTTGGGGGGGTCAGTTAGTGTGTGTTTGGGGTGGTCAGTTAGTGTGTGTTTGGGGGGGGGTCAGTTAGTGTGTGTTTGGGGGGGTCAGTTAGTGTCTGTTTGTGGGGGGTCAGTTAGTGTCTGTTTGGAGGGGGTCAGTTAGTGTCTGTTTGGGGGGGTCAGTTGGTGTCTGCTTGGGGGGGGGTCTGTTAGTGTCTGTTTGGGAGGGGGTCAGTTAGTGTCTGTTTGGGAGGGGGTCAGTTAGTGTCTGTTTGGGGGGGTCAGTTAGTGTCTGTTTGGAGGGGTCAGTTAGTGTCTGTTTGGAGGGGGTCAGTTTGTGTCCATTTGGGAGGGGGCCAGTTAGTGTGTGTTTGGGGGGGTCAGTTAGTGTCTGTTTGGGGTGGTTCAGTTAGTGTGTGTTTGGGGGGGGTCAGTTAGTGTGTGTTTGGGGGGTCAGTTAGAGTCTGTTTGGGGGGGTCAGTTAGTGTCTGTTTGGGGGGGTCAGTTAGTGTCTGGGGGGGTCAGTTAGTGTGTGTTTGGGGGGGTCAGTTAGTGTGTGTTTGGGGGATGTCAGTTAGTGTGTGTTTGGGGGGGGTCAGTTAGTGTGTGTTTGGGGGGTCAGTTAGAGTCTGTTTGGGGGGGTCAGTTAGTGTCTGTTTGGAGGGGTTCAGTTAGTGTCTGTTTGGGGGGGTCAGTTAGTGTGTGTTTGGGGGGGTCAGTTAGTGTCTGGGGGCGTCACTTAGTGTGTTTGGGGGGGGTCTGTTAGTGTCTGTTTGGGTGGGGTCAGTTCGTGTCTGTTTGGGGGGGTCAGTTCGTGTGTGTTTGGGGGGGTCAGTTTGTGTGTGTTTGGGGGGGGTCAGTTAGTGTGTGTTTGGGGGGGCAGTTAGTGTGTGTTTGGGGGGGTCAGTTAGTGTCTGTTTGGGAGGGGGTCAGTTAGTGTCTGTTTGGGGGGGTCAGTTAGTGTCTGTTTGGAGGGGTCAGTTAGTGTCTGTTTAGGGGGGGGTCAGTTAGTGTCTGTTGGGAAGGGTCAGTTAGTGTCTGTTTGGGGGGGGGGTCAGTTAGTGTCTGTTTGGGGGGCTCAGTTTGTGTCTTTTAGGGGGGGTCAGTTTGTGTCTGTTTGGGGGGGTCAGTTTGTGTCTGTTTGGGGGCGTCAGTTAGTGTCTGTTTGGGGGGTCAGTTAGTGTGTGTTTGGGGGGGCAGTTAGTGTGTGTTTGGGGGGTGGGTCAGTTAGTGTCTGTTTGGGGGGGGTCTGTTAGTGTTTGTTTGAGGGGGGGTCAGTTAGTGTGTGTTTGGGGGGGGTCAGTTAGTGTGTGTTTGGGGGGGTCAGTTAGTGTATGTTTGGGGGGGTCAGTTAGTGTGTGTTTGGGGTGGTCAGTTAGTGTGTGTTTGGGGGGGGGTCAGTTAGTGTGTGTTTGGGGGGGTCAGTTAGTGTCTGTTTGGGGGGGTTCAGTTAGTGTGTGTTTGGGGGGTCAGTTAGTGTCTGTTTGGGGGGGTCAGTTAGTGTCTGTTTGGGGGGGTCAGTTAGTGTGTGTTTGGGGGGTCAGTTAGTGTGTGTTTGGGGGGGTCAGTTAGTGTCTGTTTGGGGGGTCAGTTAGTGTCTGTTTGGGGGGTCAGTTAGTGTCTGTTTGGGAGGGGGTCAGTTAGTGTCTGTTTGCGGGGTCAGTTAGTGTCTGTTTGGGGGGGTCAGTTTGTGTCCATTTGGGAGGGGGCCAGTTAGTGTGTGTTTGGGGGGGTCAGTTAGTGTCTGTTTGGAAGGGTCAGTTAGTGTCTGTTTGGGGGGGTCAGTTAGTGTCTGTTTGGGGTCGTCTGTTTGTGTCTTTTTGGGGAGGGGTCAGTTTGTGTCTGTTTGGGGGGGTCAGTTAGTGTCTGTTTGGGGGGGGTCAGTTAGTGTGTGTTTGTGGGGGTCAGTTAGTGTCTGTTTGGGGGGGTCAGTTAGTGTCTGTTTGGGGGGGGTCAGTTAGTGTCTGTTTGGGGGGGTCAGTTAGTGTCTGTTTTGGGGGGGTCAGTTAGTGTGTGTTTGGGGGGGAGGTTAGTGTGTGTTTGGGAAGGTCAGTTAGTGTGTGTTTGGGGGGGTCAGTTAGTGTGTGTTTGGGGGGGTCAGTTAGTGTCTGTTTGGAAGGGTCAGTTAGTGTCTGTTTTGGGGGGGTCAGTTAGTGTCTGTTTGGGGGGAGTCAGTTAGTGTCTGTTTGGGGGGAGTCAGTTTGTGTCCATTTGGGAGGCGGTCAGTTAGTGTGTGTTTGGGGGGGTCAGTTAGTGTCTGTTTGGAAGGGTCAGTTAGTGTCTGTTTGGGGGGGGAGGTCAGTTAGTGTCTGTTTGGGGGGGTCAGTTTGTGTCTTTTTGGGGGGGTCAGTTTGTATCTGTTTGGGGGGGTCAGTTAGTGTCTGTTTGGGGGGGGTCAGTTAGTGTATGTTTGGGGCGGTCAGTTAGTGCCTGTTTGGGGGGGGTCAGTTAGTGTCTGTTTGGGAGGGGGATTAGTTAGTGTCTGTTTGGGGGGGTGTCAGTTAGTGTCTGTTTGGGGGGGTCTGTTAGTGTCTGTTGGGGGGGGTCTGTTAGTGTCTGCTTGGGAGGGGGGTTAGTTAGTGTCTGTTTGGGGGGGTCAGTTAGTGTCTGTTGGGGGGGGGGGCTGTTAGTGTCTGTTGGGGGGGGTCAGTTAGTGTCTGTTGGGGTTGGTCAGTTAGTGTCTACTTGGGAGGGGGGTTAGTTAGTGTCTGTTTGGGGGGTCAGTTAGTGTCTGTTTGGGGGGTGTTAGTGTCTGTTTGGGGGGGGTTAGTTAGTGTGTGTTTGGGGGGGTCAGTTAGTGTCTGTTTGGGGGGCTGTTCGTGTCTGTTTGGGGGGGTCAGTTAGTGTGTGTTTGGGGGGGTTCAGTTAGTGTCTGTTTGGGGGGGTCAGTTAGTGTGTGTTTGGGGGGGTCAGTTAGTGTGTGTTTGGGGGGGTCAGTTAGTGTGTGTTTGGGGGGGTCAGTTAGTGTGTGTTTGGGGGGGTTCAGTTAGTGTCTGTTTGGGGGGGTCAGTTAGTGTGTGTTTGGGGGGGTCAGTTAGTGTGTGTTTGGGGGGGTCAGTTAGTGTCTGTTTGGGGGGGGTCAGTTAATGTCTGCTGGGGGGGTCAGTTAGTGTCTGCCTGGGGGGGCTGTTAATGTCAGTTTGGGGGGGTCAGTTAGTGTCTGTTTGGGGGGGGTCAGTTAGTGTCTGTTTGGGGGGGGTCAGTTAGTGTATGTTTGGGGCGGTCAGTTAGTGTCTGTTTGGAGGGGGTTCAGTTAGTGTGTGTTTGGGGGGGGTCAGTTAGTGTGTGTTTGGGGGGGTTCAGTTAGTGTCTGTTTGGGGGGGTCAGTTAGTGTGTGTTTGGGGGGGGTCAGTTAGTGTCTGTTTGGGGGGGGTCAGTTAGTGTCTGTTTGGGAGGGGGGTTAGTTAGTGTCTGTTTGGGGGGGGTCAGTTAGTGTCTGTTTGGGGGGGTCAGTTAGTGTCTGTTGGGGGGGGCTGTTAGTGTCTGCTTGGGAGGGGGGTTAGTTAGTGTCTGTTTGGGGGGGGTCAGTTAGTGTCTGTTTGGGGGGGTCAGTTAGTGTCTGTTTGGGGGGGTCAGTTAGTGTCTGTTGGGGGGGTCAGTTAGTGTCTGCTTGGGAGGGGGGTTAGTTAGTGTCTGTTTGGGGGGGTCAGTTAGTGTCTGTTGGGGGGGGCTGTTAGTGTCTGCTTGGGAGGGGGGTTAGTTAGTGTCTGTTTGGGGGGGGTCAGTTAGTGTCTGTTTGGGGGGGTCAGTTAGTGTCTGTTTTGGGGGGTCAGTTAGTGTCTGTTGGGGGGGTCAGTTAGTGTCTGCTTGGGAGGGGGGTTAGTTAGTGTCTGTTTGGGGGGGTCAGTTAGTGTCTGTTGGGGGGGGCTGTTAGTGTCTGTTGGGGGGGGTCAGTTAGTGCCTGTTGGGGTGGGTCAGTTAGTGTCTACTTGGGAGGGGGGTTAGTTAGTGTGTGTTTGGGCGGGTCAGTTAGTGTCTGTTTGGGGGGCTGTTCGTGTCTGATTGGGGGGGTCAGTTAGTGTCTGTTTGGTGGGGGTTCAGTTAGTGTGTGTTTGGGGGGGTTCAGTTAGTGTCTGTTTCGGGGAGTCAGTTAGTGTGTGTTTGGGGGGGTCAGTTAGTGTGTGTTTGGGGGGGTCAGTTAGTGTGTGTTTGGGGGGGTCAGTTAGTGTGTGTTTGGGGGGGTTCAGTTAGTGTCTGTTTGGGGGGGTCAGTTAGTGTGTGTTTGGGGGGGGTCAGTTAGTGTGTGTTTGGGGGGGTCAGTTAGTGAATGTTTGGGGGGGTCAGTTAATGTGTGTTTGGGGGGGGTCAGTTAGTGTGTGTTTGGGGGGGTCAGTTAGTGAATGTTTGGGGGGGTCAGTTAGTGTGTGTTTGGGGGGGTCAGTTAGTGTCTGTTTGGGGGGGTCAGTTAATGTCTGCTGGGGGGGTCAGTTAGTGTCTGCTTGGGGGGGCTGTTAGTGTCAGTTTGGGGGGGTCAGTTAGTGTCTGTTTGGGGGGGGGTCAGTTAGTGTCTGTTTGGGGGGGTGTTAGTGTCTGTTTGGGGGGGTCAGTTAGTGTCTTTTTGGGGGGGCTGTTAGTGTCTGATTGGGGGGTCAGTTAGTGTCTCTTTGCGGGGGGGCGTCAGTTAGTGTGTGTTTGTGGGGGTCAGTTAGTGTCTGTTTGGGGGGGGTCAGTTAATGTCTGCTGGGGGGGTCAGTTAGTGTCAGTTTGGGGGGGATCAGTTAGTGTCTGTTTAGGGGGGGGTCAATTAGTGTCTGTTTGGGGGGGTCAGTTATTGTCTGTTGGGGGGGGTCAGTTAGTGTCTGCTTGGGAGGGGGGTTAGTTAGTGTCTGTTTGGGGGGGTCAGTTAGTGTCTGTTTGGGGGGGCTGTTAGTGTCTGTTGGGGGGGGTCAGTTAGTGCCTGTTGGGGTGGGTCAGTTAGTGTCTACTTGGGAGGGGGGTTAGTTAGTGTCTGTTTGGGGGGGGTCAGTTAGTGTCTGTTTGGGGGGGGGCAGTCAGTGTCTGTTGGGGCGGGGTCAGTTAGTGTCTGCTTGGGAGGGGGGTTAGTTAGTGTGTGTTTGGGCGGGTCAGTTAGTGTCTGTTTGGGGGGCTGTTCGTGTCTGATTGGGGGGGTCAGTTAGTGTGTGTTTGGGGGGTTCAGTTAGTGTCTGTTTGGGGGGGTCAGTTAGTGTGTGTTTGGGGGGGTCAGTTAGTGTGTGTTTGGGGGGGTCAGTTAGTGTGTGTTTGGGGGGGTCAGTTAGTGTGTGTTTGGGGGGGTTCAGTTAGTGTCTGTTTGGGGGGGTCAGTTAGTGAATGTTTGGGGGGGTCAGTTAGTGTGTGTTTGGGGGTGTCAGTTAGTGTCTGTTTGGGGGGGTCAGTTAGTGTCTGTTGGGGGGGCTGTTAGTGTCTGTTTGGGGGGGTCAGTTAGTGAATGTTTGGGGGGGTCAGTTAGTGTGTGTTTGGAGGGGTCAGTTAGTGTCTGTTTGGGGGGGGTCAGTTAATGTCTGCTGGGGGGGGTCAGTTAGTGTCTGCTTGGGGGGGCTGTTAGTGTCAGTTTGGGGGGGTCAGTTAGTGTCTGTTTGGGGGGGGGTCAGTTAGTGTCTGTTTGGGGGGGTGTTAGTGTCTGTTTGGGGGGGTCAGTTAGTGTCTTTTTGGGGGGGCTGTTAGTGTCTGATTGGGGGGTCAGTTAGTGTCTCTTTGGGGGGGGGCGTCAGTTAGTGTGTGTTTGTGGGGGTCAGTTAGTGTCTGTTTGGGGGGGGTCAGTTAATGTCTGCTGGGGGGGTCAGTTAGTGTCTGCTTGGGGGGGCAGTTAGTGTCAGTTTGGGGGGGATCAGTTAGTGTCTGTTTGGGGGGGGGTCAATTAGTGTCTGTTTGGGGGGGTCAGTTAGTGTCTGTTTGGGGGGGTGTTAGTGTCTGATTGGGGCGGTCAGTTAGTGTCTGTTTGGGGGGGGGCTGTTAGTGTCTGATTGGGGGGGTCAGTTCGTGTCTGTTTGGGGGGGTCAGTTAGTGTGTGTTTGGGGGGGGTCAGTTAGTGTCTGTTTGGGGGGGGTCAGTTAATGTCTGCTGCGGGGGTCAGTTAGTGTCTGCTTGGGGGGGGGTCAGTTAGTGTGTGTTTGTGGGGGTCAGTTAGTGTCTGTTTGGGGGGGTCAGTTAATGTCTGCTGGGGGGGGGTCAGTTAGTGTCTGCTTGGGGGGGCTGTTAGTGTCAGTTTGGGGGGGTCAGTTAGTGTCTGTTTGGGGGGGTCAATTAGTGTCTGTTTGGGGGGGTCAGTTAGTGTCTGTTTGGGGGGGTGTTAGTGTCTGTTTGGGGGGGTCAGTTAGTGTCTGTTTGGGGGGGCTGTTAGTGTCAGTTTGGGGGGGGTCAGTTAGTGTCTGTTTGGGGGGGGTCAATTAGTGTCTGTTTGGGGGGGGTCAGTTAGTGTCTGTTTGGGGGGGTCAGTTAGTGTGTGTTTGGGGGGGTCTGTTAGTGTCTGTTTGGGGGGGGTCAGTTAGTGTGTGTTTGGGGGTGTCAGTTAGTGTGTGTTTGGGGGGGGTCAGTTAGTGTCTGTTTGGGGGGGTCAGTTAGTGTCTGATTGGGGGGGTCAGTTAGTGTCTGATTGGGGGGGTCAGTTAGTGTGTGTTTAGGGGGCGTCAGTTAGTGTCTGTTTGGGGGGGGTCAGTTAGTGTCTGTTTGGGGGGGTCAGTTAGTGTCTGTTTGGGAGGGTCAGTTAGTGTCTGTTTGGGGGGGTCAGTTAGTGTGTGTTTGGGGGGTCAGTTAGTGTCTGTTTGGGAGGGTCAGTTAGTGTCTGTTTGGGGGGGTCCGTTAGTGTGTGTTTGGGGGGGTCAGTTAGTGTCTGTTTGGGGGGGGATCTGTTAGTGTCTGTTTGGGGGGGGTCAGTTAGTGTGTGTTTGGGGGGGTCAGTTAGTGTGTGTTTGGGGGGGTCAGTTAGTGTGTGTTTGGGGGGGTCAGTTAGTGTCTGTTTGGGGGGGTCAGTTAGTGTCTGATTGGGGGGGTCAGTTAGTGTGTGTTTAGGGGGCGTCAGTTAGTGTCTGTTTGGGGGGGTCAGTTAGTGTGTGTTTGGGGGGGTCAGTTAATGTCTGCTGGGGGGGGGGTCAGTTAGTGTCTGCTTGGGGGGGCTGTTAGTGTCAGTTTGGGGGGGTCAGTTAGTGTCTGTTTGGGGGGGGTCAGTTAGTGTCTGTTTGGGGGGGTCAGTTAGTGTATGTTTGGGGCGGTCAGTTAGTGCCTGTTTGGGGGGGGTTAGTTAGTGTCTGTTTGGGAGGGGGGTTAGTTAGTGTCTGTTTGGGGGGGGTCAGTTAGTGTCTGTTTGGGGGAGTCTGTTCGTGTCTGTTGGGGGGGGTCAGTTAGTGTCTGCTTGGGAGGGGGGTTAGTTAGTGTCTGTTTGGGGGGGTCAGTTCGTGTCTGTTGGGGGGGGCTGTTAGTGTCTGTTGGGGGGGGTCAGTTAGTGTCTGTTGGGGTGGGTCAGTTAGTGTCTACTTGGGAGGGGGGTTAGTTAGTGTCTGTTTGGGGGGGTCAGTTAGTGTCTGTTTGGGGGGTGTTAGTGTCTGTTTGGGGAGGGTTAGTTAGTGTCTGTTTGGGGGGGTCAGTTAGTGTCTGTTTGGGGGGGGTCAGTTAGTGTCTGTTTGGGGGGGGCAGTCAGTGTCTGTTGGGGCGGGGTCAGTTAGTGTCTGCTTGGGAGGGGGGTTAGTTAGTGTCTGTTTGGGGGGGTCAGTTAGTGTCTGTTTGGGGGGGGTCAGTTAGTGTCTGTTTGGGGGGGGCAGTCAGTGTCTGTTGGGGCGGGGTCAGTTAGTGTCTGCTTGGGAGGGGGGTTAGTTAGTGTCTGTTTGGGGGGGTTAGTTAGTGTCTGTTTGGGGGGGTCAGTTAGTGTCTGTTGGGGCGGGGTCAGTTAGTGTCTGCTTGGGAGGGGGGTTAGTTAGTGTGTGTTTGGGAGGGTCAGTTAGTGTCTGTTTGGGGGGCTGTTCGTGTCTGATTGGGGGGGTCATTTAGTGTCTGTTTGGGGGGGGTTCAGTTAGTGTGTGTTTGGGGGGGTTCAGTTAGTGTCTGTTTGGGCGGGGTCAGTTAGTGTGTGTTTGGGGGGGTCAGTTAGTGTGTGTTTGGGGGGGTCAGTTAGTGTGTGTTTGGGGGGGTTCAGTTAGTGTATGTTTGGGGGGGTCAGTTAGTGTGTGTTTGGGGGGGTCAGTTAGTGTGTGTTTGGGGGGGGTCAGTTAGTGTCTGTTTGGGGGGGGTCAGTTAATGTCTGCTGGGGGGGTCAGTTAGTGTCTGCTTGGGGGGGCTGTTAGTGTCAGTTTGGGGGGGTCAGTTAGTGTCTGTTTGGGGGGGGTCAGTTAGTGTCTGTTTGGGGGGGTGTTAGTGTCTGTTTGGGGGGGTCAGTTAGTGTCTGTTTGGGGGGGCTGTTAGTGTCTGTTTGGGGGGGGGTCAGTTAGTGTGTGTTTGTGGGGGTCAGTTAGTGTCTGTTTGGGGGGGGTCAGTTAATGTCTGCTGGGGGGGTCAGTTAGTGTCTGCTTGGGGGGGCTGTTAGTGTCAGTTTGGGGGGGGTCAGTTAGTGTCTGTTTGGGGGGGGTCAATTAGTGTCTGTTTGGGGGGGTCAGTTAGTGTCTGTTTGGGGGGGTGTTAGTGTCTGTTTGGGGGGGTCAGTTAGTGTCTGTTTGGGGGGGCTGTTAGTGTCTGATTGGGGGGGTCAGTTAGTGTCTGTTTGGGGGGGTCAGTTAGTGTGTGTTTGGGGGGGTCAGTTTGTCTGTTTGGGGGGGTCAGTTAGTGTGTGTTTGGGGGGGTCAGTTAGTGTGTGTTTGGTGGGGTCAGTTAGTGTCTGTTTGGGGGGGGTCAGTTAATATCTGCTGGGGGGGTCAGTTAGTGTCTGCTTGGGGGGGGGTCAGTTAGTGTGTGTTTGTGGGGGTCAGTTAGTGTCTGTTTTGGGGGGGGTCAGTTAATGTCTGCTGGGGGGGGTCAGTTAGTGTCTGCTTGGGGGGGGCTGTTAGTGTCAGTTTGGGGGGGGTCAGTTAGTGTCTGTTTGGGGGGGGTCAATTAGTGTCTGTTTGGGGGGTCAGTTAGTGTCTGTTTGGGGGGTGTTAGTGTCTGTTTGGGGGGGGTCAGTTAGTGTCTGTTTGGGGGGGCTGTTAGTGTCTGATTGGGGGGGGTCAGTTAGTGTCTGCTTGGGGGGGTCAGTTAGTGTGTGTTTGGGGGGGTCAGTTAGTGTCTGTTTGGGGGGGATCAGTTAATGTCTGATGGGGGGGTCAGTTAGTGTCTGCTTGGGGGGGCTGTTAGTGTCAGTTTGGGGGGGGGGGTCAGTTAGTGTCTGTTTGGGGGGGGTCAATTAGTGTCTGTTTGGGGGGGGTCAGTTAGTGTCTGTTTGGGGGGGGTCAGTTAGTGTGTGTTTGGGGGGTCAGTTAGTGTCTGTTTGGGGGGGGTCAGTTAGTGTCTGTTTGGGGGGGTCAGTTAGTGTGTGTTTGGGGGGGTCAGTTAGTGTGTGTTTGGGGGGGTCAGTTAGTGTCTGTTTGGGGGGGTCAGTTAGTGTCTGATTGGGGGAGTCAGTTAGTGTCTGTTTGGGGGGGTCAGTTAGTGTGTGTTTGGGGGGGTCAGTTAGTGTCTGTTTGGGGGGGTCAGTTAGTGTGTGTTTGGGGGGGGTCAGTTAGTGTGTGTTTGGGGGGGGGTCAGTTAGTGTCTGTTTGGGGTGGTCAGTTAGTGTGTGTTTGGGGGGGTCAGTTAGTGTGTGTTTGGGGGGGGTCAGTTAGTGTCTGATTGGAGGGGTCAGTTAGTGTGTGTTTAGGGGGCGTCAGTTAGTGTCTGTTTGGGGGGGGGTCAGTTAGTGTCTGTTTGGGGGGGTCAGTTAGTGTGTGTTTGGGGGGGTCAGTTAATGTCTGCTGGGGGGGGGGGTCAGTTAGTGTCTGCTTGGGGGTGCTGTTAGTGTCAGTTTGGGGGGGGTCAGTTAGTGTCTGTTTGGGGGGGGTCAGTTAGTGTCTGTTTGGGGGGGTCAGTTAGTGTATGTTTGGGGCGGTCAGTTAGTGCCTGTTTGGGGGGGGTTAGTTAGTGTCTGTTTGGGAGGGGGGTTAGTTAGTGTCTGTTTGGGGGGGGTCAGTTAGTGTCTGTTTGGGGGAGTCTGTTAGTGTCTGTTGGGGGGGGTCAGTTAGTGTCTGCTTGGGAGGGGGGTTAGTTAGTGTCTGTTTGGGGGGGTCAGTTCGTGTCTGTTGGGGGGGGCTGTTAGTGTCTGTTGGGGGGGGTCAGTTAGTGTCTGTTTGGGTGGGTCAGTTAGTGTCTGTTTGGGGGGTGTTAGTGTCTGTTTGGGGGGGGGGTTAGTTAGTGTCTGTTTGGGGGCGTCAGTTAGTGTCTGTTTGGGGGGTGTTAGTGTCTGTTTGGGGGGGGGGTTAGTTAGTGTCTGTTTGGGGGGGTCAGTTAGTGTCTGTTTGGGGGGGGGTCAGTTAGTGTCTGTTTGGGGGGGGCTGTTAGTGTCTGTTTGGGGGGGGTCAGTTAGTGTCTGCTTGGGAGGGGGGTTAGTTAGTGTGTGTTTGGGGGGGTCAGTTAGTGTCTGTTTGGGGGGCTGTTCGTGTCTGATTGGGGGGGTCAGTTAGTGTCTGTTTGGGGGGGCTGTTAGTGTCTGATTGGGGGGTCAGTTAGTGTCTCTTTGGGGGGGGGTCAGTTAGTGTGTGTTTGTGGGGGTCAGTTAGTGTCTGTTTGGGGGGGGTCAGTTAATGTCTGCTGGGGGGGTCAGTTAGTGTCTGCTTGGGGGGGCTGTTAGTGTCAGTTTGGGGGGGGTCAGTTAGTGTCTGTTTGGGGGGGGTCAGTTAGTGTCTGTTTGGGGGGGGTCAGTTAGTGTCTGTTTGGGGGGGGGTCAGTTAGTGTCTGTTTGGGGGGGGTCAATTAGTGTCTGTTTGGGGGGGTCAGTTAGTGTCTGTTTGGGGGGGTGTTAGTGTCTGTTTGGGGGGGTCAGTTAGTGTCTGTTTGGGGGGGTCAGTTAGTGTGTGTTTGGGGGGGTCAGTTAGTGTGTGTTTGGTGGGGTCAGTTAGTGTCTGTTTGGGGGGGGGTCAGTTAATATCTGCTGGGGGGGTCAGTTAGTGTCTGCTTGGGGGGGGGTCAGTTAGTGTGTGTTTGTGGGGGTCAGTTAATGTCTGTTTGGGGGGGGGTCAGTTAATGTCTGCTTGGGGGGGGCTGTTAGTGTCAGTTTGGGGGGGGTCAGTTAGTGTCTGTTTGGGGGGGGTCAGTTAGTGTCTGCTTGGGGGGGGCTGTTAGTGTCAGTTTGGGGGGGGTCAGTTAGTGTCTGTTTGGGGGGGGTCAATTAGTGTCTGTTTGGGGGGGTCAGTTAGTGTCTGTTTGGGGGGGTGTTAGTGTCTGTTTGCGGGGGGTCAGTTAGTGTCTGTTTGGGGGGGCTGTTAGTGTCTGATTGGGGGGGTCAGTTAGTGTCTGTTTGGGGGGGTCAGTTAGTGTGTGTTTGGGGGGTTCAGTTAGTGTCTGTTTGGGGGGGATCAGTTAATGTCTGATGGGGGGGTCAGTTAGTGTCTGCTTGGGGGGGCTGTTAGTGTCAGTTTGGGGGGGGGGTCAGTTAGTGTCTGTTTGGGGGGGGTCAATAAGTGTCTGTTTGGGGGGGGTCAGTTAGTGTCTGTTTGGGGGGGGTCAGTTAGTGTGTGTTTGGGGGGGTCAGTTAGTGTCTGTTTGGGGGGGGTCAGTTAGTGTCTGTTTGGGGGGGTCAGTTAGTGTCTGATTGGGGGGGTCAGTTAGTGTCTGTTTGGGGGGGGTCAGTTAGTGTCTGTTTGGGGGCGTGTCAGTTAGTGTCTGTTTGGGAGGGGTCAGTTAGTGTCTGTTTGGAGGGGTCAGTTAGTGTCTGTTTGGGAGGGTCAGTTAGTGTCTGTTTGGGGGGGTTCAGTTAGTGTGTGTTTGGGGGGGTCAGTTAGTGTGTGTTTGGGGGGGTCAGTTAGTGTCTGTTTGGGGGGGGTCTGTTAGTGTCTGTTTGGGGGGGGTCAGTTAGTGTCTGTTTGGGGGCGTGTCAGTTAGTGTCTGTTTGGGAGGGGTCAGTTAGTGTCTGTTTGGAGGGGTCAGTTAGTGTCTGTTTGGGGGGGGTCAGTTAGTGTCTGTTTGGAGGGGTCAGTTAGTGTCTGTTTGGAGGGGTCAGTTAGTGTCTGTTTGGAGGGGGTCAGTTAGTGTCTGTTTGGGGGGGTTCAGTTAGTGTGTGTTTGGGGGGGTCAGTTAGTGTGTGTTTGGGGGGGTCAGTTAGTGTCTGTTTGGGGGGGGTCTGTTAGTGTCTGTTTGGGGGGGTCAGTTAGTGTCTGTTTGGGGGGGGTCAGTTAGTGTCTGTTTGGGGGGGGTCAGTTAGTGTCTGTTTGGGGGGGGTCAGTTAGTGTGTGTTTGGGGGGGTCAGTTAGTGTCTGATTGGGGGAGTCAGTTAGTGTGTGTTTAGGGGGCGTCAGTTAGTGTCTGTTTAGGGGGCGTCAGTTAGTGTCTGTTTGGGGGGGGTCAGTTAGTGTCTGTTTGGGGGGGGTCAGTTAGTGTGTGTTTGGGGGGGTCAGTTAGTGTGTGTTTAGGGGGCGTCAGTTAGTGTCTGTTTAGGGGGCGTCAGTTAGTGTCTGTTTGGGGGGCGTCAGTTAGTGTCTGTTTGGGGGGGGTCAGTTAGTGTCTGTTTGGGGGGGGTCTCTTAGTGTGTGTTTGGGGGGGTCAGTTAGTGTCTGTTTGGGAGGGTCAGTTAGTGTCTGTTTGGGGGGGTCAGTTAGTGTGTGTTTGGGGGGGTCAGTTAGTGTCTGTTTGGGGGGGGTCAGTTAGTGTGTGTTTGGGGGGGGTCAGTTAGTGTGTGTTTGGGGGGGTCAGTTAGTGTGTGTTTGGGGGGGTCAGTTAGTGTCTGTTTGGGGGGGTCTGTTAGTGTCTGATTGGGGGGGTCAGTTAGTGTGTGTTTAGGGGGCGTCAGTTAGTGTCTGTTTGGGAGGGGGTCAGTTAGTGTCTGTTTGGGGGGGTCAGTTAGTGTGTGTTTGGGGGGGTCAGTTAGTGTGTGTTTGGGGGGGTCAGTTAGTGTCTGTTTGGGGGGGTCAGTTAGTGTCTGATTGGGGGGGTCAGTTAGTGTCTGATTGGGGGGGTCAGTTAGTGTCTGTTTGGGGGGGTCAGTTAGTGTGTGTTTGGGGGGGGTCAGTTAGTGTGTGTTTGGGGGGGTCAGTTAGTGTGTGTCTGGGGGGGTCAGTTAGTGTCTGGGGGGGTCAGTTAGTGTGTGTTTGGGGGGGTCAGTTAGTGTGTGTTTGGGGGAGTCCGTTAGTGTCTGTTTGGGGGGGGGGGTCAGTTAGTGTCTGTTTGGGGGGGTCAGTTAGTGTGTGTTTGGGGGGGCAGTTAGTGTCTGTTTGGGGGGGTCAGTTAGTGTGTGTTTGGGGGGGTCAGTTAGTGTGTGTTTGGGGGGGCAGTTAGTGTCTGTTTGGGATGGTCAGTTAGTGTCTGTTTGGGGGGGTCAGTTAGTCTCTGTTTGGGGGGGGTCAGTTAGTGTCTGTTTGGGGGGGTCAGTTAGTGTCTGTTTGGGGGGTTCAGTTAGTGTCTGTTTGGAGGGGGTCAGTTTGTGTCCATTTGGGAGGGGGTCAGTTAGTGTGTGTTTGGGGGGGTCTGTTAGTGTCTGTTTGGGGGGGTTCAGTTAGTGTGTGTTTGGGGGGGGGTCAGTTAGTGTGTGTTTGGGGGGTCAGTTAGTCTCTGTTTGGGGGGTCAGTTTGTGTCTGTTTGGGGGGGTCAGTTAGTGTGTGTTTGGGGCGGTCAGTTAGTGTCTGTTTGGGGGAGTCTGTGAGTGTCTGTTTGGGGGGGTCAGTTAGTGTGTGTTTGGGGGGGTCAGTTAGTGTCTATTTGGGGGGGGCAGTTAGTGTCTGTTTGGGGGGGTCAGTTAGTGTGTGTTTTGGGGGGTCAGTTAGTGTCTGGGGGCGTCAGTTAGTGTGTTTGGGGTGGTCTGTTAGTGTCTGTTTGGGTGGGGTCAGTTAGTGTCTGTTTGGGGGGGTCAGTTCGTGTCTGTTTGGGGGGGTCAGTTTGTGTGTGTTTGGGGGGGGGTCAGTTAGTGTGTGTTTGGGGGGGCAGTTAGTGTGTGTTTGGGAGGGTCAGTTAATGTCTGTTGGGGGGGGGTCAGTTAGTGTCTGTTTGGGGGGGGTCAGTTAGTGTCTGTTTGGGGGGCTCAGTTTGTGTCTTTTAGGGGGGGTCAGTTTGTGTCTGTTTGGGGGGGGTCAGTTAGTGTATGTTTGGGGTGGTCAGTTAGTGTGTGTTTGGGGGGTGGGTCAGTTAGTGTGTGTTTGGGGGGGGGTCAGTTAGTGTTTGTTTGAGGGGGGGTCAGTTAGTGTCTGTTTGGGTGGGTCAGTTAGTGTCTGTTTGGGGGGGTCAGTTAGTGTGTGTTTGGGGGGGTCAGTTAGTGTGTGTTTGGGGGGTCAGTTAGTGTCTGTCTGGGGGGTTTTGTGAGTGTCTGTTTTGGGGGGTCAGTTAGTGTGTGTTTGGGGGGGTCAGTTAGTGTCTATTTGGGGGGGGGTCAGTTAGTGTCTGTTTGGGGGGGGTCAGTTAGTGTGTGTTTGGGGGGGGTCAGTTTGTGTGTGTTTTGGGGGGTCAGTTAGTGTCTGGGGGCGTCAGTTAGTGTGTTTGGGGTGGTCTGTTAGTGTCTGTTTGGGTGGGGTCAGTTCGTGTCTGTTTGGGGGGGTCAGTTCGTGTCTGTTTGGGGGGGTCAGTTCGTGTGTGTTTGGAGGGGGTCAGTTAGTGTGTGTTTGGGGGGGGCAGTTAGTGTGTGTTTGGGAGGATAAGTTAGTGTGTGTTTGGGGGGGTCAGTTAGTGTCTGTTTGGGGGGGTCAGTTAGTGTCTGTTTGGGGGGGGGTCAGTTAGTGTCTGTTTGGGAGGGGGTCAGTTAGTGTCTGTTTGGGGGGGTCAGTTAGTGTCTGTTTGGAAGGGTCAGTTAGTGTCTGTTTGTGGGGGGGTCAGTTAGTGTCTGCTTGGGGGGGTCAGTTTGTGTCTTTTAGGGCGATCAGTTTGTGTCTGTTTTGGGGGGTCAGTTTGTGTCTTTTCGGGGGGGTCAGTTTGTGTCTGTTTGGGGGGGGGTCAGTTAGTGTCTGTTTGGGGGGGGTCAGTTAGTGTGTGTTTGGGGGGGCAGTTAGTGTGTGTTTGGGGGGTGGGTCAGTTAGTGTCTGTTTGGGGGGGGTCAGTTAGTGTCTGTTTGGGGGGGGTCTGTTAGTGTTTGAGGGGGGGTCAGTTAGTGTGTGTTTGGGGGGGGTCAGTTAGTGTCTGTTTGGGGGGGTCAGTTAGTGTCTGTTTGGGTGGGTCAGTTAGTGTCTGTTTGGGGGGGTCAGTTAGTGTGTGTTTGGGGGGGTCAGTTAGTGTGTGTTTGGGGGGGTCAGTTAGTGTCTGTCTGGGGGGTTTTGTGAGTGTCTGTTTTGGGGGGTCAGTTAGTGTG
Organism: Scyliorhinus torazame; assembly: GCF_047496885.1. Taxonomy (NCBI): domain Eukaryota; kingdom Metazoa; phylum Chordata; class Chondrichthyes; order Carcharhiniformes; family Scyliorhinidae; genus Scyliorhinus; species Scyliorhinus torazame. The sequence continues at coordinate 32,804 of NW_027308719.1, read as the reverse complement.
TGTTTGGGGGGGTCAGTTAGTGTCTATTTGGGGGGGGGTCAGTTAGTGTCTGTTTGGGGGGGGTCAGTTAGTGTGTGTTTGGGGGGGGTCAGTTTGTGTGTGTTTTGGGGGGTCAGTTAGTGTCTGGGGGCGTCAGTTAGTGTGTGTTTGGGGGGGGGTCTGTTAGTGTCTGTTTGGGTGGGGTCAGTTCGTGTCTGTTTGGGGGGGTCAGTTCGTGTCTGTTTGGGGGGGGTCAGTTAGTGTGTGTTTGGGGGGGGCAGTTAGTGTGTGTTTGGGAGGATAAGTTAGTGTCTGTTTGGGGGGGTCAGTTAGTGTCTGTTTGGGGGGGGGTCAGTTAGTGTCTGTTTGGGAGGGGGTCAGTTAGTGTCTGTTTGGGGGGGTCAGTTAGTGTCTGTTTGGAGGGGTCAGTTAGTGTGTGTTTGGGGGGGCACTTAGTGTGTGTTTGGGAGGGTCAGTTAGTGTCTGTTTGGGGGGGTCAGTTAGTGTCTGTTTGGGGGGTCAGTTCGGGTCTGTTTGGGAGGGGGTCAGTTTGTGTCCATTTGGGAGGGGGCCAGTTAGTGTGTGTTTGGGGGGGTCAGTGAGTGTCTGTTTGGAAGGGTCAGTTAGTGTCTGTTTGGGGGGGTCAGTTAGTGTCTGTTTGGGGGGGTCAGTTAGTGTGTGTTTGGGGGGTCACTTAGTGTGTGTTTGGGAGGGTCAGTTAGTGTCTGTTTGGGGGGGTCAGTTAGTGTCTGTTTGGGGGGTCAGTTCGGGTCTGTTTGGGAGGGGGTCAGTTAGTGTCTGTTTGGGGGGGTCAGTTAGTGTCTGTTTGGAGGGGTCAGTTAGTGTCTGTTTGGAGGGGGTCAGTTTGTGTCCATTTGGGAGGGGTCAGTTAGTGTCTGTTTGGGGTCGTCTGTTTGTGTCTTTTTGGGGAGGGGTCAGTTTGTGTCTGTTTGGGGGGGGTCAGTTAGTGTCTGTTTGGGGGGGGTCAGTTAGTGTATGTTTGAGGCGGTCAGTTAGTGTCTGTTTGGGGGGGGTCAGTTAGTGTCTGTTTGGGGGGGTCAGTTAGTATCTGTTTTGGGGGGGTCAGTTAGTGTGTGTTTGGGGGGGGAGGTTAGTGTGTGTTTGGGAAGGTCAGTTAGTGTCTGTTCGGGGGGGGTCAGTTTGTGTCCATTTGGGAGGGGGTCAGTTAGTTGGTGTTTGGGGGGGTCAGTTAGTGTCTGTTTGGAAGGGTCAGTTAGTGTCTGTTTGGGGGGGGTCAGTTAGTGTCTGTTTGGGGGGGGTCAGTTAGTGTATGTTTGAGGCGGTCAGTTAGTGTCTGTTTGGGGGGGGTCAGTTAGTGTCTGTTTGGGGGGGTCAGTTAGTATCTGTTTTGGGGGGGTCAGTTAGTGTGTGTTTGGGGGGGGAGGTTAGTGTGTGTTTGGGAAGGTCAGTTAGTGTCTGTTCGGGGGGGGTCAGTTTGTGTCCATTTGGGAGGGGGTCAGTTAGTTGGTGTTTGGGGGGGTCAGTTAGTGTCTGTTTGGAAGGGTCAGTTAGTGTCTGTTTGGGGGGGTCAGTTAGTGTCTGTTTGGGGGGGTCAGTTTGTGTCTTTTTGGGGGGGGTCAGTTTGTGTCTGATTGGGGGGGTCAGTTAGTGTCTGTTTGGGGGGGTCAGTTAGTGTCTGTTTGGGGGGTGTTAGTGTCTGTTTGGGGGGGTCAGTTAGTGTCTGTTGGGGTTGGTCAGTTAGTGTCTACTTGGGAGGGGGGGTTAGTTAGTGTCTGTTTGGGGGGGTCAGTTAGTATCTGTTTGGGGGGTGTTAGTGTCTGTTTGGGGGGGGTTAGTTAGTGTCTGTTTGGGGGTGTCAGTTAGTGTCTGTTTGGGGGAGGTCAGATAGTGTCTGTTTGGGGGGGGTCAGTTAGTGTCTGTTTGGGGGGGGCAGTCAGTGTCTGTTGGGGCGGGGTCAGTTAGTGTCTGCTTGGGAGGGGGGTTAGTTAGTGTGTGTTTGGGGGGGTCAGTTAGTGTCTGTTTGGGGGGCTGTTCGTGTCTGATTGGGGGGGTCAGTTAGTGTCTGTTTGGGGGGGGTTCAGTTAGTGTGTGTTTGGGGGGGTTCAGTTAGTGTCTCTTTGGGGGGGTCAGTTAGTGTGTGTTTGGGGGGGTCAGTTAGTGTGTGTTTGGGGGGGTCAGTTAGTGTGTGTTTGGGGGGGTCAGTTAGTGTCTGTTTGGGGGGGGTCAGTTAGTGTGTGTTTGGGGGGGTCAGTTAGTGTGTGTTTGGGGGGTCAGTTAGTGTCTGTTTGGGGGGGTCAGTTAGTGTGTGTTTGGGGGGTCAGTTAGTGTGTGTTTGGGGGGGTCAGTTAGTGTCTGTTTGGGGGGGTCAGTTAGTGTGTGTTTGTGGGGGTCAGTTATTGTCTGTTTGGTGGGGGGTCAGTTAATGTCTGCTGGGGGGGGTCAGTTAGTGTCTGCTTGGGGGGGCTGTTAGTGTCAGTTTGGAGGAGTCAGTTAGTGTCTGTTTGGGGGGGGTCAGTTAGTGTCTGTTTGGGGGGGTCAGTTAGTGTCTGTTTGGGGGGGGTCAGTTAGTGTGTGTTTGGGGGGGTCAGTTAGTGTCTGCTTGGGGGGGTCAGTTAGTGTCTGATTGAGGGGGTCAGTTAGTGTCTGTTTGGGGGGTCAGTTAGTGTGTGTTTGGGGGGGGAGGTTAGTGTGTGTTTGGGAAGGTCAGTTAGGGTCTGTTTGGGGTGGTCAGTTAGTGTCTGTTTGGGGGGGTCAGTTAGTGTGTGTTTGGGGGGTCAGTTAGTGTGTGTCTGGGGGGGTCAGTTAGTGTCTGGGGTGGTCAGTTAGTGTGTGTTTGGGGGGGTCTGTTAGTGTCTGTTTGGGGGGGGGTCAGTTAGTGTGTGTTTGGGGGGTCAGTTCGTGTGTGTTTGGGGGGGGGTCAGTTAGTGTGTGTTTGGGGGGGGGGCAGTTGGTGTCTGTTTGGGGGGGTCAGTTTGTGTCTGTTTGGGAGGGTCAGTTAGTGTCTGTTTGGGAGGGGGAGTCAGTTAGTGTCTGTTTGGGAGGGGGAGTCAGTTAGTGTCTGTTTGGGGGGGGTCAGTTAGTGTCTGTTTGGGAGGGGTCAGTTAGTGTCTGTTTGGGAGGGGGTCAGTTAGTGTCTGTTTGGGGGGGGTCATTTAGTGTCTGTTTGGGAGGGGTCAGTTAGTGTGTGTTTGGGGGGGTCAGTTAGTGTCTGTTTGGGGGGGTCAGTTAGTGTCTGTTTGGGGGGTCAGTTAGTGTCTGTTTGGGAGGGGGTCAGTTAGTGTCTGTTTGGGGGGGTCAGTTAGTGTCTGTTTGGGGGGGTCAGTTAGTGTCTGTTTGGGGGGGTCAGTTAGTGTCTGTTTGGGGGGGTCAGTTAGTGTCTGTTTGGGGGGGTCAGTTAGTGTCTGTTTGGGAGGGGGAGTCAGTTAGTGTCTGTTTGGGAGGGGGAGTCAGTTAGTGTCTGTTTGGGGGGGGTCAGTTAGTGTCTGTTTGGGGGGGTCAGTTAGTGTCTGTTTGGGAGGGGTCAGTTAGTGTCTGTTTGGGAGGGGGTCAGTTAGTGTCTGTTTGGGGGGGTCATTTAGTGTCTGTTTGGGAGGGGTCAGTTAGTGTGTGTTTGGGGGGGTCAGTTAGTGTCTGTTTGGGGGGGTCAGTTAGTGTCTGTTTGGGGGGTCAGTTAGTGTCTGTTTGGGAGGGGGTCAGTTAGTGTCTGTTTGGGGGGGTCAGTTAGTGTCTGTTTGGGGGGGTCAGTTAGTGTCTGTTTGGGGGGGTCAGTTAGTGTCTGTTTGGGAGGGGTCAGTTAGTGTGTGTTTGGGGGGGTCAGTTAGTGTCTGTTTGGGGGGTCAGTTAGTGTCTGTTTGGGGGGGGTCAGTTAGTGTGTGTTTGGGGGGGTCAGTTAGTGTCTGTTTGGGAGGGGGTCAGTTAGTGTCTGTTTGGGAGGGTCAGTTAGTGTCTGTTTGGGGGGGTCAGTTAGTGTCTGTTTGGGGGGGTAAGTTAGTGTCTGTTTGGAGGGGGTCAGTTAGTGTGTGTTTGGGGGGGGGTCAGTTAGTGTCTGTTTGGGGGGGTCAGTTTGTGTCTGTTTGGGGGGGTCAGTTAGTGTCTGTTTGGAGGGGGTCAGTTCGTGTGTGTTTGGGGGGGGGTCAGTTAGTGTCTGATTGGGGGGGTCCGTTAGTGTGTGTTTGGGGGGGTCAGTTAGTGTCTGTTTGGGGGGGTCAGTTAGTGTGTGTTTGGGGGGGTCAGTTAGTGTCTGTTTGGAGGGGGTCAGTTAGTGTCTGTTTGGGGGGGGTCAGTTAGTGTCTGTTTGGGGGGGGGTCAGTTAGTGTCTGTTTGGGGGGGGTCAGTTAGTGTCTGTTTGGGCGGGGTCAGTTAGTGTCTGTTTGGGGGGGGTCAGTTAGTGTCTGTTTGGGGGGGTCAGTTAGTGTCTGTTTGGGGGGGGGTCAGTTAGTGTCTGTTTGGGGGGGGTCAGTTAGTGTCTGTTTGGGTGGGTCAGTTAGTGTGTGTTTGGGAGGGGGTCAGTTAGTGTCTGTTTGGGAGGGGGTCAGTTAGTGTCTGTTTGGGAGGGGGTCAGTTAGTGTCTGTTTGGGAGGGGGTCAGTTAGTGTCTGTTTGGGGGGGCACTTAGTGTGTGTTTGGGGGGGTCAGTTAGTGTCTGTTTGGGGGGGTCAGTTAGTGTCTGTTTGGGGGGTCAGTTAGTGTCTGTTTGGGGGGGGTCAGTTAGTGTCTGTTTGGCGTGGTCAGTTAGTGTCTGTTTGGGGGGGTCAGTTAGTGTCTGTTTGGAGGGGGTCAGTTAGTGTGTGTTTGGGGGGGGGTCAGTTAGTGTCTGTTTGGGGGGGTCAGTTTGTGTCTGTTTGGTGGGGGGTCAGTTAGTGTCTGTTTGGGGGGGTCAGTTAGTGTCTGTTTGGGCGGGGTCAGTTAGTGTCTGTTTGGGGGGGGTCAGTTAGTGTCTGTTTGGGGGGGCAGTTAGTGTCTGTTTGAGGGGGTCAGTTAGTGTCTGTTTGGGCGGGGTCAGTTAGTGTCTGTTTGGGGGGGGTCAGTTAGTGTCTGTTTGGGGGGGTCAGTTAGTGTCTGTTTGGGGGGGGTCAGTTAGTGTGTGTTTGGGCGGGGTCAGTTAGTGTCTGTTTGGGGGGGGTCAGTTAGTGTCTGTTTGGGGGGGTCAGTTAGTGTCTGTTTGGGGGGGGTCAGTTAGTGTCTGTTTGGGCGGGGTCAGTTAGTGTCTGTTTGGGGGGGGTCAGTTAGTGTGTGTTTGGGGGGTGTCAGTTAGTGTCTGTTTGGGGGGGGGTCAGTTAGTGTCTGTTTGGGGGGGGTCAGTTAGTGTCTGTTTGGGCGGGGTCAGTTAGTGTCTGTTTGGGGGGGGTCAGTTAGTGTGTGTTTGGGGGGGTCAGTTAGTGTGTGTTTGGGGGGGTCAGTTAGTGTCTGGGGGGGTCAGTTAGTGTCTGTTTGGGGGGGTCAGTTAGTGTCTGTTTGGGGGGGTGTCAGTTAGTGTATGTTTGGGGGGGGTCAGTTAGTGTCTGTTTGGGGGGGGTCAGTTAGTGTCTGTTTGGGGGAGTCTGTTAGTGGGTGTTTGGGGGGGGTCAGTTAGTGTCTGTTTGGGGCGGTCAGTTAGTGTCAGTTTGGGAGGGGTCAGTTAGTGTCTGTTTGGGGGGGGTCAGTTAGTGTCTGTTTGGGGGGGGTCAGTTAGTGTCTGTTTGGGGGGGTCAGTTAGTGTCTGTTTGGGAGGGGTCAGTTAGTGTCTGTTTGGAGGGGGTCAGTTTGTGTCTGTTTGGGGGAGGGCAGTTAGTGTCTGTTTGGGGGGGGTCAGTTAGTGTGTGTTTGGGGGGGTCAGTTAGTGTCTGTTTGGGGGGGTCAGTTAGTGTGTGTTTGGGGGGGGGCAGTTAGTGTCTGTTTGGGAGGGGTCAGTTAGTGTCTGTTTGGGAGGGGTCAGTTAGTGTCTGTTTGGAGGGGGTCAGTTTGTGTCCATTTGGGGGGGTCAGTTAGTGTCTGTTTGGGGGGGGTCAGTTAGTGTCTGTTTGGGGGAGGGCAGTTAGTGTCTGTTTGGGGGGGGTCAGTTAGTGTGTGTTTGGGGGGGTCAGTTAGTGTCTGTTTGGGGGGGTCAGTTAGTGTGTGTTTGGGGGGGGGCAGTTAGTGTCTGTTTGGGAGGGGTCAGTTAGTGTCTGTTTGGGAGGGGTCAGTTAGTGTCTGTTTGGAGGGGGTCAGTTTGTGTCCATTTGGAGGGGTCAGTTAGTGTGTGTTTGGGGGGGTCAGTTAGTGTCTGTTTGGGAGGGGGTCAGTTAGTGTCTGTTTGGGAGGGGGTCAGTTAGTGTCTGTTTGGGAGGGGGTCAGTTAGTGTCTGTTTGGGGGGGCACTTAGTGTGTGTTTGGGGGGGTCAGTTAGTGTCTGTTTGGGGGGGTCAGTTAGTGTCTGTTTGGGGGGTCAGTTAGTGTCTGTTTGGGGGGGTCAGTTAGTGTCTGTTTGGCGTGGTCAGTTAGTGTCTGTTTGGGGGGGTCAGTTAGTGTCTGTTTGGAGGGGGTCAGTTAGTGTGTGTTTGGGGGGGGGTCAGTTAGTGTCTGTTTGGGGGGGTCAGTTTGTGTCTGTTTGGTGGGGGGTCAGTTAGTGTCTGTTTGGGGGGGTCAGTTAGTGTCTGTTTGGGCGGGGTCAGTTAGTGTCTGTTTGGGGGGGTCAGTTAGTGTCTGTTTGGGGGGGCAGTTAGTGTCTGTTTGAGGGGGTCAGTTAGTGTCTGTTTGGGCGGGGTCAGTTAGTGTCTGTTTGGGGGGGGTCAGTTAGTGTCTGTTTGGGGGGGTCAGTTAGTGTCTGTTTGGGGGGGGTCAGTTAGTGTGTGTTTGGGCGGGGTCAGTTAGTGTCTGTTTGGGGGGGGTCAGTTAGTGTCTGTTTGGGGGGGTCAGTTAGTGTCTGTTTGGGGGGGGTCAGTTAGTGTCTGTTTGGGCGGGGTCAGTTAGTGTCTGTTTGGGGGGGGTCAGTTAGTGTGTGTTTGGGGGGTGTCAGTTAGTGTCTGTTTGGGGGGGGGTCAGTTAGTGTCTGTTTGGGGGGGGTCAGTTAGTGTCTGTTTGGGCGGGGTCAGTTAGTGTCTGTTTGGGGGGGGTCAGTTAGTGTGTGTTTGGGGGGGTCAGTTAGTGTGTGTTTGGGGGGGTCAGTTAGTGTCTGGGGGGGTCAGTTAGTGTCTGTTTGGGGGGGTCAGTTAGTGTCTGTTTGGGGGGGTGTCAGTTAGTGTATGTTTGGGGGGTGTCAGTTAGTGTCTGTTTGGGGGGGGTCAGTTAGTGTCTGTTTGGGGGAGTCTGTTAGTGGGTGTTTGGGGGGGGTCAGTTAGTGTCTGTTTGGGGCGGTCAGTTAGTGTCAGTTTGGGAGGGGTCAGTTAGTGTCTGTTTGGGGGGGGTCAGTTAGTGTCTGTTTGGGGGGGGTCAGTTAGTGTCTGTTTGGGGGGGTCAGTTAGTGTCTGTTTGGGAGGGGTCAGTTAGTGTCTGTTTGGAGGGGGTCAGTTTGTGTCTGTTTGGGGGAGGGCAGTTAGTGTCTGTTTGGGGGGGGTCAGTTAGTGTGTGTTTGGGGGGGTCAGTTAGTGTCTGTTTGGGGGGGTCAGTTAGTGTGTGTTTGGGGGGGGGCAGTTAGTGTCTGTTTGGGAGGGGTCAGTTAGTGTCTGTTTGGGAGGGGTCAGTTAGTGTCTGTTTGGAGGGGGTCAGTTTGTGTCCATTTGGGGGGGTCAGTTAGTGTCTGTTTGGGGGGGGTCAGTTAGTGTCTGTTTGGGGGAGGGCAGTTAGTGTCTGTTTGGGGGGGGTCAGTTAGTGTGTGTTTGGGGGGGTCAGTTAGTGTCTGTTTGGGGGGGTCAGTTAGTGTGTGTTTGGGGGGGGGCAGTTAGTGTCTGTTTGGGAGGGGTCAGTTAGTGTCTGTTTGGGAGGGGTCAGTTAGTGTCTGTTTGGAGGGGGTCAGTTTGTGTCCATTTGGAGGGGTCAGTTAGTGTGTGTTTGGGGGGGTTCAGTTAGTGTCTGTTTCGGGGAGTCAGTTAGTGTGTGTTTGGGGGGGTCAGTTAGTGTGTGTTTGGGGGGGTCAGTTAGTGTGTGTTTGGGGGGGTCAGTTAGTGTGTGTTTGGGCGGGTCAGTTAGTGTCTGTTTGGGGGGGTCAGTTAGTGTGTGTTTGGGGGGGGTCAGTTAGTGTGTGTTTGGGGGGGTCAGTTAGTGAATGTTTGGGGGGGTCAGTTAATGTGTGTTTGGGGGTGTCAGTTAGTGTCTGTTTGGGGGGGTCAGTTAATGTCTGCTGGGGGGGTCAGTTAGTGTCTGCTTGGGGGGGCTGTTAGTGTCAGTTTGGGGGGGTCAGTTAGTGTCTGTTTGGGGGGGGGTCAGTTAGTGTCTGTTTGGGGGGGTGTTAGTGTCTGTTTGGGGGGGTCAGTTAGTGTCTTTTTGGGGGGGCTGTTAGTGTCTGATTGGGGGGTCAGTTAGTGTCTCTTTGGGGGGGGGCGTCAGTTAGTGTGTGTTTGTGGGGGTCAGTTAGTGTCTGTTTGGGGGGGGTCAGTTAATGTCTGCTGGGGGGGTCAGTTAGTGTCAGTTTGGGGGGGATCAGTTAGTGTCTGTTTGGGGGGGGGTCAATTAGTGTCTGTTTGGGGGGGTCAGTTATTGTCTGTTGGGGGGGGTCAGTTAGTGTCTGCTTGGGAGGGGGGTTAGTTAGTGTCTGTTTGGGGGGGTCAGTTAGTGTCTGTTGGGGGGGGATGTTAGTGTCTGTTGGGGGGGTCAGTTAGTGCCTGTTGGGGTGGGTCAGTTAGTGTCTACTTGGGAGGGGGGTTAGTTAGTGTCTGTTTGGGGGGGGTCAGTTAGTGTCTGTTTGGGGGGGGGCAGTCAGTGTCTGTTGGGTCGGGGTCAGTTAGTGTCTGCTTGGGAGGGGGGTTAGTTAGTGTGTGTTTGGGGGGGTCAGTTAGTGTCTGTTTGGGGGGCTGTTCGTGTCTGATTGGGGGGGTCAGTTAGTGTGTGTTTGGGGGGGTTCAGTTAGTGTCTGTTTGGGGGGGTCAGTTAGTGTGTGTTTGGGGGGGTCAGTTAGTGTGTGTTTGGGGGGGTCAGTTAGTGTGTGTTTGGGGGGGTCAGTTAGTGTGTGTTTGGGGGGGTTCAGTTAGTGTCTGTTTTGGGGGGTCAGTTAGTGAATGTTTGGGGGGGTCAGTTAGTGTGTGTTTGGGGGTGTCAGTTAGTGTCTGTTTGGGGGGGTCAGTTAGTGTCTGTTGGGGGGGCTGTTAGTGTCTGTTTGGGGGGGTCAGTTAGTGAATGTTTGGGGGGGTCAATTAGTGTGTGTTTGGAGGGGTCAGTTAGTGTCTGTTTGGGGGGGGGTCAGTTAATGTCTGCTGGGGGGGGTCAGTTAGTGTCTGCTTGGGGGGGCTGTTAGTGTCAGTTTGGGGGGGTCAGTTAGTGTCTGTTTGGGGGGGGGTCAGTTAGTGTCTGTTTGGGGGGGTGTTAGTGTCTGTTTGGGGGGGTCAGTTAGTGTCTTTTTGGGGGGGCTGTTAGTGTCTGATTGGGGGGTCAGTTAGTGTCTCTTTGGGGGGGGGCGTCAGTTAGTGTGTGTTTGTGGGGGTCAGTTAGTGTCTGTTTGGGGGGGGTCAGTTAATGTCTGCTGGGGGGGTCAGTTAGTGTCTGCTTGGGGGGGCAGTTAGTGTCAGTTTGGGGGGGATCAGTTAGTGTCTGTTTGGGGGGGGGTCAATTAGTGTCTGTTTGGGGGGGTCAGTTAGTGTCTGTTTGGGGGGGTGTTAGTGTCTGATTGGGGCGGTCAGTTAGTGTCTGTTTGGGGGGGGGCTGTTAGTGTCTGATTGGGGGGGTCAGTTCGTGTCTGTTTGGGGGGGTCAGTTAGTGTGTGTTTGGGGGGGGTCAGTTAGTGTCTGTTTGGGGGGGGTCAGTTAATGTCTGCTGCGGGGGTCAGTTAGTGTCTGCTTGGGGGGGGGGTCAGTTAGTGTGTGTTTGTGGGGGTCAGTTAGTGTCTGTTTGGGGGGGTCAGTTAATGTCTGCTGGGGGGGGGTCAGTTAGTGTCTGCTTGGGGGGGCTGTTAGTGTCAGTTTGGGGGGGTCAGTTAGTGTCTGTTTGGGGGGGGTCAATTAGTGTCTGTTTGGGGGGGTCAGTTAGTGTCTGTTTGGGGGGGTGTTAGTGTCTGTTTGGGGGGGTCAGTTAGTGTCTGTTTGGGGGGGCTGTTAGTGTCTGTTTGGGGGGGGTCAATTAGTGTCTGTTTGGGGGGGGTCAGTTAGTGTCTGTTTGGGGGGGTCAGTTAGTGTGTGTTTGGGGGGGGCCTGTTAGTGTCTGTTTGGGGGGGGTCAGTTAGTGTGTGTTTGGGGGTGTCAGTTAGTGTGTGTTTGGGGGGGGTCAGTTAGTGTCTGTTTGGGGGGGTCAGTTAGTGTCTGATTGGGGGGGCTGTTAGTGTCAGTTTGGGGGGGTCAGTTAGTGTGTGTTTGGGGGGGTTCAGTTAGTGTCTGTTTCGGGGAGTCAGTTAGTGTGTGTTTGGGGGGGTCAATAAGTGTGTGTTTGGGGGGGTCAGTTAGTGTGTGTTTGGGGGGGTCAGTTAGTGTGTGTTTGGGGGGGTTCAGTTAGTGTCTGTTTGGGGGGGTCAGTTAGTGTGTGTTTGGGGGGGGTCAGTTAGTGTGTGTTTGGGGGAGTCAGTTAGTGAATGTTTGGGGGGGTCAGTTAATGTGTGTTTGGGGGTGTCAGTTAGTGTCTGTTTGGGGGGGTCAGTTAATGTCTGCTGGGGGGGTCAGTTAGTGTCTGCTTGGGGGGGCTGTTAGTGTCAGTTTGGGGGGGTCAGTTAGTGTCTGTTTGGGGGGGGGTCAGTTAGTGTCTGTTTGGGGGGGTGTTAGTGTCTGTTTGGGGGGGTCAGTTAGTGTCTTTTTGGGGGGGCTGTTAGTGTCTGATTGGGGGGTCAGTTAGTGTCTCTTTGGGGGGGGGCGTCAGTTAGTGTGTATTTGTGGGGGTCAGTTAGTGTCTGTTTGGGGGGGGTCAGTTAATGTCTGCTGGGGGGGTCAGTTAGTGTCAGTTTGGGGGGGATCAGTTAGTGTCTGTTTGGGGGGGAGTCAATTAGTGTCTGTTTGGGGGGGTCAGTTATTGTCTGTTGGGGGGGGTCAGTTAGTGTCTGCTTGGGAGGGGGGTTAGTTAGTGTCTGTTTGGGGGGGTCAGTTAGTGTCTGTTGGGGGGGGCTGTTAGTGTCTGTTGGGGGGGTCAGTTAGTGCCTGTTGGGGTGGGTCAGTTAGTGTCTACTTGGGAGGGGGGTTAGTTAGTGTCTGTTTGGGGGGGGTCAGTTAGTGTCTGTTTGGGGGGTGGGCAGTCAGTGTCTGTTGGGTCGGGGTCAGTTAGTGTCTGCTTGGGAGGGGGGTTAGTTAGTGTGTGTTTGGGGGGGTCAGTTAGTGTCTGTTTGGGGGGCTGTTCGTGTCTGATTGGGGGGGTCAGTTAGTGTCTGATTGGGGGGGTCAGTTAGTGTCTGATTGGGGGGGTCAGTTAGTGTGTGTTTAGGGGGCGTCAGTTAGTGTCTGTTTGGGGGGGGTCAGTTAGTGTCTGTTTGGGGGGGTCAGTTAGTGTCTGTTTGGGAGGGTCAGTTAGTGTCTGTTTGGGGGGGTCAGTTAGTGTGTGTTTGGGGGGTCAGTTAGTGTCTGTTTGGGAGGGTCAGTTAGTGTCTGTTTGGGGGGGTCCGTTAGTGTGTGTTTGGGGGGGTCAGTTAGTGTCTGTTTGGGGGGGGATCTGTTAGTGTCTGTTTGGGGGGGGTCAGTTAGTGTGTGTTTGGGGGGGTCAGTTAGTGTGTGTTTGGGGGGGTCAGTTAGTGTGTGTTTGGGGGGGTCAGTTAGTGTCTGTTTGGGGGGGTCAGTTAGTGTCTGATTGGGGGGGTCAGTTAGTGTGTGTTTTGGGGGCGTCAGTTAGTGTCTGTTTGGGGGGGTCAGTTAGTGTGTGTTTGGGGGGGTCAGTTAATGTCTGCTGGGGGGGGGTCAGTTAGTGTCTGCTTGGGGGGGCTGTTAGTGTCAGTTTGGGGGGGTCAGTTAGTGTCTGTTTGGGGGGGGTCAGTTAGTGTCTGTTTGGGGGGTCAGTTAGTGTATGTTTGGGGCGGTCAGTTAGTGCCTGTTTGGGGGGGGTTAGTTAGTGTCTGTTTGGGAGCGGGGTTAGTTAGTGTCTGTTTGGGGGGGGTCAGTTAGTGTCTGTTTGGGGGAGTCTGTTAGTGTCTGTTGGGGGGGGTCAGTTAGTGTCTGCTTGGGAGGGGGGTTAGTTAGTGTCTGTTTGGGGGGGTCAGTTCGTGTCTGTTGGGGGGGGCTGTTAGTGTCTGTTGGGGGGGGTCAGTTAGTGTCTGTTGGGGTGGGTCAGTTAGTGTCTACTTGGGAGGGGGGTTAGTTAGTGTCTGTTTGGGGGGGTCAGTTAGTGTCTGTTTGGGGGGTGTTAGTGTCTGTTTGGGGGGGGGTTAGTTAGTGTCTGTTTGGGGGGGTCAGTTAGTGTCTGTTTGGGGGGGGTCAGTTAGTGTCTGTTTGGGGGGGGCAGTCAGTGTCTGTTGGGGCGGGGGTCAGTTTTTAGTGTGTTTGGGAGGGTCAGTTAGTGTGTGTTTGGGGGGGGCTGTTAGTGTCTGTTGGGGGGGGTCAGTTAGTGTCTGCTTGGGAGGGGGGTTAGTTAGTGTCTGTTTGGGGGGGTCAGTTAGTGTCTGTTTGGGGGGGGTCAGTTAGTGTCTGTTTGGGGGGGGCAGTCAGTGTCTGTTGGGGCGGGGTCAGTTAGTGTCTGCTTGGGAGGGGGGTTAGTTAGTGTCTGTTTGGGGGGGTTAGTTAGTGTCTGTTTGGGGGGGTCAGTTAGTGTCTGTTGGGGCGGGGTCAGTTAGTGTCTGCTTGGGAGGGGGGTTAGTTAGTGTGTGTTTGGGAGGGTCAGTTAGTGTCTGTTTGGGGGGCTGTTCGTGTCTGATTGGGGGGGTCAGTTAGTGTCTGTTTGGGGGGGGTTCAGTTAGTGTGTGTTTGGGGGGGTTCAGTTAGTGTCTGTTTGGGCGGGGTCAGTTAGTGTGTGTTTGGGGGGGTCAGTTAGTGTGTGTTTGGGGGGGTCAGTTAGTGTGTGTTTGGGGGGGTTCAGTTAGTGTATGTTTGGGGGGGTCAGTTAGTGTGTGTTTGGGGGGGTCAGTTAGTGTGTGTTTGGGGGGGGTCAGTTAGTGTCTGTTTGGGGGGGGTCAGTTAATGTCTGCTGGGGGGGTCTGTTAGTGTCTGCTTGGGGGGGCTGTTAGTGTCAGTTTGGGGGGGTCAGTTAGTGTCTGTTTGGGGGGGGTCAGTTAGTGTCTGTTTGGGGGGGTGTTAGTGTCTGTTTGGGGGGGTCAGTTAGTGTCTGTTTGGGGGGGCTGTTAGTGTCTGTTTGGGGGGGGGTCAGTTAGTGTGTGTTTGTGGGGGTCAGTTAGTGTCTGTTTGGGGGGGTCAGTTCGTGTCTGTTGGGGGGGGCTGTTAGTGTCTGTTGGGGGGGGTCAGTTAGTGTCTGTTGGGGTGGGTCAGTTAGTGTCTACTTGGGAGGGGGGTTAGTTAGTGTCTGTTTGGGGGGGTCAGTTAGTGTCTGTTTGGGGGGTGTTAGTGTCTGTTTGGGGGGGGGTTAGTTAGTGTCTGTTTGGGGGGGTCAGTTAGTGTCTGTTTGGGGGGGGTCAGTTAGTGTCTGTTTGGGGGGGGCAGTCAGTGTCTGTTGGGGCGGGGGTCAGTTTTTAGTGTGTTTGGGAGGGTCAGTTAGTGTGTGTTTGGGGGGGGCTGTTAGTGTCTGTTGGGGGGGGTCAGTTAGTGTCTGCTTGGGAGGGGGGTTAGTTAGTGTCTGTTTGGGGGGGTCAGTTAGTGTCTGTTTGGGGGGGGTCAGTTAGTGTCTGTTTGGGGGGGGCAGTCAGTGTCTGTTGGGGCGGGGTCAGTTAGTGTCTGCTTGGGAGGGGGGTTAGTTAGTGTCTGTTTGGGGGGGTTAGTTAGTGTCTGTTTGGGGGGGTCAGTTAGTGTCTGTTGGGGCGGGGTCAGTTAGTGTCTGCTTGGGAGGGGGGTTAGTTAGTGTGTGTTTGGGAGGGTCAGTTAGTGTCTGTTTGGGGGGCTGTTCGTGTCTGATTGGGGGGGTCAGTTAGTGTCTGTTTGGGGGGGGTTCAGTTAGTGTGTGTTTGGGGGGGTTCAGTTAGTGTCTGTTTGGGCGGGGTCAGTTAGTGTGTGTTTGGGGGGGGTCAGTTAGTGTGTGTTTGGGGGGGTCAGTTAGTGTGTGTTTGGGGGGGTTCAGTTAGTGTATGTTTGGGGGGGTCAGTTAGTGTGTGTTTGGGGGGGTCAGTTAGTGTGTGTTTGGGGGGGGTCAGTTAGTGTCTGTTTGGGGGGGGTCAGTTAATGTCTGCTGGGGGGGTCAGTTAGTGTCTGCTTGGGGGGGCTGTTAGTGTCAGTTTGGGGGGGTCAGTTAGTGTCTGTTTGGGGGGGGTCAGTTAGTGTCTGTTTGGGGGGGTGTTAGTGTCTGTTTGGGGGGGTCAGTTAGTGTCTGTTTGGGGGGGCTGTTAGTGTCTGTTTGGGGGGGGGGTCAGTTAGTGTGTGTTTGTGGGGGTCAGTTAGTGTCTGTTTGGGGGGGGTCAGTTAATGTCTGCTGGGGGGGTCAGTTAGTGTCTGCTTGGGGGGGCTGTTAGTGTCAGTTTGGGGGGGGTCAGTTAGTGTCTGTTTGGGGGGGTCAATTAGTGTCTGTTTGGGGGGGTCAGTTAGTGTCTGTTTGGGGGGGTGTTAGTGTCTGTTTGGGGGGGTCAGTTAGTGTCTGTTTGGGGGGGCTGTTAGTGTCTGATTGGGGGGGTCAGTTAGTGTCTGTTTGGGGGGGTCAGTTAGTGTGTGTTTGGGGGTGTCAGTTAGTGTCTGTTTGGGGGGGTCAGTTAGTGTGTGTTTGGGGGGGTCAGTTAGTGTGTGTTTGGTGGGGTCAGTTAGTGTCTGTTTGGGGGGGGGTCAGTTAATATCTGCTGTGGGGGTCACTTAGTGTCTGCTTGGGGGGGGGGTCAGTTAGTGTGTGTTTGTGGGGGTCAGTTAGTGTCTGTTTGGGGGGGGGTCAGTTAATGTCTGCTGGGGGGGGTCAGTTAGTGTCTGCTTGGGGGGGGCTGTTAGTGTCAGTTTGGGGGGGGTCAGTTAGTGTCTGTTTGGGGGGGGTCAATTAGTGTCTGTTTGGGGGGTCAGTTAGTGTCTGTTTGGGGGGGTGTTAGTGTCTGTTTGGGGGGGTCAGTTAGTGTCTGTTTGGGGGGGCTCTTAGTGTCTGATTGGGGGGGGTCAGTTAGTGTCTGTTTGGGGGGGTCAGTTAGTGTGTGTTTGGGGGGGTCAGTTAGTGTCTGTTTGGGGGGGATCAGTTAATGTCTGATGGGGGGGTCAGTTAGTGTCTGCTTGGGGGGGCTGTTAGTGTCAGTTTGGGGGGGGGGGTCAGTTAGTGTCTGTTTGGGGGGGGTCAATTAGTGTCTGTTTGGGGGGGGTCAGTTAGTGTCTGTTTGGGGGGGGTCAGTTAGTGTGTGTTTGGGGGGGTCAGTTAGTGTCTGTTTGGGGGGGGGTCAGTTAGTGTCTGTTTGGGGGGGTCAGTTAGTGTCTGATTGGGGGGGGTCAGTTAGTGTCTGTTTGGGGGCGTGTCAGTTAGTGTCTGTTTGGGAGGGGTCAGTTAGTGTCTGTTTGGGGGGGGGTCAGTTAGTGTGTGTTTGGGGGGGTCAGTTAGTGTCTGTTTGGGGGGGGTCTGTTAGTGTCTGTTTGGGGGCGTGTCAGTTAGTGTCTGTTTGGAGGGGGTCAGTTAGTGTCTGTTTGGGGGGGTTCAGTTAGTGTGTGTTTGGGGGGGTCAGTTAGTGTGTGTTTGGGGGGGTCAGTTAGTGTCTGTTTGGGGGGGGTCAGTTAGTGTCTGCTTGGGAGGGGGGTTAGTTAGTGTCTGTTTGGGGGGGTCAGTTAGTGTCTGTTTGGGGGGGGTCAGTTAGTGTCTGTTTGGGGGGGGCAGTCAGTGTCTGTTGGGGCGGGGTCAGTTAGTGTCTGCTTGGGAGGGGGGTTAGTTAGTGTCTGTTTGGGGGGGTTAGTTAGTGTCTGTTTGGGGGGGTCAGTTAGTGTCTGTTGGGGCGGGGTCAGTTAGTGTCTGCTTGGGAGGGGGGTTAGTTAGTGTGTGTTTGGGAGGGTCAGTTAGTGTCTGTTTGGGGGGCTGTTCGTGTCTGATTGGGGGGGTCAGTTAGTGTCTGTTTGGGGGGGGTTCAGTTAGTGTGTGTTTGGGGGGGTTCAGTTAGTGTCTGTTTGGGCGGGGTCAGTTAGTGTGTGTTTGGGGGGGTCAGTTAGTGTGTGTTTGGGGGGGTCAGTTAGTGTGTGTTTGGGGGGGTTCAGTTAGTGTATGTTTGGGGGGGTCAGTTAGTGTGTGTTTGGGGGGGTCAGTTAGTGTGTGTTTGGGGGGGGTCAGTTAGTGTCTGTTTGGGGGGGGTCAGTTAATGTCTGCTGGGGGGGTCAGTTAGTGTCTGCTTGGGGGGGCTGTTAGTGTCAGTTTGGGGGGGTCAGTTAGTGTCTGTTTGGGGGGGGTCAGTTAGTGTCTGTTTGGGGGGGTGTTAGTGTCTGTTTGGGGGGGTCAGTTAGTGTCTGTTTGGGGGGGCTGTTAGTGTCTGTTTGGGGGGGGGTCAGTTAGTGTGTGTTTGTGGGGGTCAGTTAGTGTCTGTTTGGGGGGGGTCAGTTAATGTCTGCTGGGGGGGTCAGTTAGTGTCTGCTTCGGGGGGCTGTTAGTGTCAGTTTGGGGGGGGTCAGTTAGTGTCTGTTTGGGGGGGGTCAATTAGTGTCTGTTTGGGGGGGTCAGTTAGTGTCTGTTTGGGGGGGTGTTAGTGTCTGTTTGGGGGGGTCAGTTAGTGTCTGTTTGGGGGGGCTGTTAGTGTCTGATTGGGGGGGTCAGTTAGTGTCTGTTTGGGGGGGTCAGTTAGTGTGTGTTTGGGGGTGTCAGTTAGTGTCTGTTTGGGGGGGGGTCAGTTAATATCTGCTGTGGGGGTCACTTAGTGTCTGCTTGGGGGGGGGTCAGTTAGTGTGTGTTTGTGGGGGTCAGTTAGTGTCTGTTTGGGGGGGGGTCAGTTAATGTCTGCTGGGGGGGGTCAGTTAGTGTCTGCTTGGGGGGGGCTGTTAGTGTCAGTTTGGGGGGGGTCAGTTAGTGTCTGTTTGGGGGGGGTCAATTAGTGTCTGTTTGGGGGGTCAGTTAGTGTCTGTTTGGGGGGGTGTTAGTGTCTGTTTGGGGGGGTCAGTTAGTGTCTGTTTGGGGGGGCTCTTAGTGTCTGATTGGGGGGGGTCAGTTAGTGTCTGTTTGGGGGGGTCAGTTAGTGTGTGTTTGGGGGGGTCAGTTAGTGTCTGTTTGGGGGGGATCAGTTAATGTCTGATGGGGGGGTCAGTTAGTGTCTGCTTGGGGGGGCTGTTAGTGTCAGTTTGGGGGGGGGGTCAGTTAGTGTCTGTTTGGGGGGGGTCAATTAGTGTCTGTTTGGGGGGGGTCAGTTAGTGTCTGTTTGGGGGGGGTCAGTTAGTGTGTGTTTGGGGGGGTCAGTTAGTGTCTGTTTGGGGGGGGTCAGTTAGTGTCTGTTTGGGGGGGTCAGTTAGTGTCTGATTGGGGGGGTCAGTTAGTGTCTGTTTGGGGGCGTGTCAGTTAGTGTCTGTTTGGGAGGGGTCAGTTAGTGTCTGTTTGGGGGGGTTCAGTTAGTGTGTGTTTGGGGGGGTCAGTTAGTGTGTGTTTGGGGGGGTCAGTTAGTGTCTGTTTGGGGGGGGTCTGTTAGTGTCTGTTTGGGGGCGTGTCAGTTAGTGTCTGTTTGGAGGGGGTCAGTTAGTGTCTGTTTGGGGGGGTTCAGTTAGTGTGTGTTTGGGGGGGTCAGTTAGTGTGTGTTTGGGGGGGTCAGTTAGTGTCTGTTTGGGGGGGGTCTGTTAGTGTCTGTTTGGGGGGGGTCAGTTAGTGTGTGTTTGGGGGGGGTCAGTTAGTGTGTGTTTGGGGGGGTCAGTTAGTGTGTGTTTGGGGGGTCAGTTAGTGTCTGTTTGGGGGGGTCAGTTAGTGTCTGATTGGGGGAGTCAGTTAGTGTCTGTTTGGGGGGGTCAGTTAGTGTGTGTTTGGGGGGGTCAGTTAGTGTCTGTTTGGGGGGGTCAGTTTGTGTGTGTTTGGGGGGGGTCAGTTAGTGTGTGTTTGGGGGGGGGTCAGTTAGTGTCTGTTTGGGGTGGTCAGTTAGTGTGTGTTTGGGGGGGTCAGTTAGTGTGTGTTTGGGGGGGGTCAGTTAGTGTCTGATTGGAGGGGTCAGTTAGTGTGTGTTTAGGGGGCGTCAGTTAGTGTCTGTTTGGGGGGGGTCAGTTAGTGTCAGTTTGGTGGGGTCAGTTAGTGTGTGTTTGGGGGGGTCAGTTAGTGTGTGTTTGGGGGGGTCAGTTAGTGTGTGTTTGGGGGGGTCAGTTAGTGTCTGTTTGGGGGGGTCAGTTAGTGTCTGATTGGGGGGGTCAGTTAGTGTGTGTTTAGGGGGCGTCAGTTAGTGTCTGTTTGGGAGGGGGTCAGTTAGTGTCTGTTTGGGGGGGTCAGTTAGTGTGTGTTTGGGGGGGTCAGTTAATGTCTGCTGGGGGGGGGTCAGTTAGTGTCTGCTTGGGGGGGCTGTTAGTGTCAGTTTGGGGGGGGTCAGTTAGTGTCTGTTTGGGGGGGGTCAGTTAGTGTCTGTTTGGGGGGGTCAGTTAGTGTATGTTTGGGGCGGTCAGTTAGTGCCTGTTTGGGGGGGGTTAGTTAGTGTCTGTTTGGGAGGGGGGTTAGTTAGTGTCTGTTTGGGGGGGTCAGTTAGTGTCTGTTTGGGGGAGTCTGTTAGTGTCTGTTGGGGGGGGTCAGTTAGTGTCTGCTTGGGAGGGGGGTTAGTTAGTGTCTGTTTGGGGGGGTCAGTTCGTGTCTGTTGGGGGGGGCTGTTAGTGTCTGTTGGGGGGGGTCAGTTAGTGTCTGTTGGGGTGGGTCAGTTAGTGTCTGTTTGGGGGGTGTTAGTGTCTGTTTGGGGGGGGGGTTAGTTAGTGTCTGTTTGGGGGGTTCAGTTAGTGTCTGTTTGGGGGGTGTTAGTGTCTGTTTGGGGGGGGTTTAGTTAGTGTCTGTTTGGGGGGGTCAGTTAGTGTCTGTTTGGGGGGGGGTCAGTTAGTGTCTGTTTGGGGGGGGCTGTTAGTGTCTGTTTGGGGGGGGTCAGTTAGTGTCTGCTTGGGAGGGGGGTTAGTTAGTGTGTGTTTGAGGGGGTCAGTTAGTGTCTGTTTGGGGGGCTGTTCGTGTCTGATTGGGGGGGTCAGTTAGTGTCTGTTTGGGGGGGCTGTTAGTGTCTGATTGGGGGGTCAGTTAGTGTCTCTTTGGGGGGGGGTCAGTTAGTGTGTGTTTGTGGGGGTCAGTTAGTGTCTGTTTGGGGGGGGTCAGTTAATGTCTGCTGGGGGGGTCAGTTAGTGTCTGCTTGGGGGGGCTGTTAGTGTCAGTTTGGGGGGGGTCAGTTAGTGTCTGTTTGGGGGGGGTCAGTTAGTGTCTGTTTGGGGGGGGTCAGTTAGTGTCTGTTTGGGGGGGGTCAGTTAGTGTCTGTTTGGGGGGGGTCAATTAGTGTCTGTTTGGGGGGGTCAGTTAGTGTCTGTTTGGGGGGGTGTTAGTGTCTGTTTGGGGGGGTCAGTTAGTGTCTGTTTGGGGGGGCTGTTAGTGTCTGATTGGGGGGGTCAGTTAGTGTCTGTTTGGGGGGGTCAGTTAGTGTGTGTTTGGGGGGGTCAGTTAGTGTGTGTTTGGTGGGGTCAGTTAGTGTCTGTTTGGGGGGGGTCAGTTAATATCTGCTGGGGGGGTCAGTTAGTGTCTGCTTGGGGGGGGTCAGTTAGTGTGTGTTTGTGGGGGTCAGTTAGTGTCTGTTTGGGGGGGGGTCAGTTAATGTCTGCTGGGGGGGGTCAGTTAGTGTCTGATTGGGGGGGGCTGTTAGTGTCAGTTTGGGGGGGGTCAGTTAGTGTCTGTTTGGGGGGGGTCAATTAGTGTCTGTTTGGGGGGGTCAGTTAGTGTCTGTTTGGGGGGGTGTTAGTGTCTGTTTGGGGGGGTCAGTTAGTGTCTGTTTGGGGGGGCTGTTAGTGTCTGATTGGGGGGGGTCAGTTAGTGTCTGTTTGGGGGGGTCAGTTAGTGTGTGTTTGGGGGGGTCAGTTAGTGTCTGTTTGGGGGGGATCAGTTAATGTCTGATGGGGGGGTCAGTTAGTGTCTGCTTGGGGGGGCTGTTAGTGTCAGTTTGGGGGGGGGTCAGTTAGTGTCTGTTTGGGGGGGGTCAATTAGTGTCTGTTTGGGGGGGGTCAGTTAGTGTCTGTTTGGGGGGGGTCAGTTAGTGTGTGTTTGGGGGGGTCAGTTAGTGTCTGTTTGGGGGGGGTCAGTTAGTGTCTGTTTGGGGGGGTCAGTTAGTGTCTGATTGGGGGGGTCAGTTAGTGTCTGTTTGGGGGGGGTCAGTTAGTGTCTGTTTGGGGGCGTGTCAGTTAGTGTCTGTTTGGGAGGGGTCAGTTAGTGTCTGTTTGGAGGGGTCAGTTAGTGTCTGTTTGGGAGGGTCAGTTAGTGTCTGTTTGGGGGGGTTCAGTTAGTGTGTGTTTGGGGGGGTCAGTTAGTGTGTGTTTGGGGGGGTCAGTTAGTGTCTGTTTGGGGGGGGGTCTGTTAGTGTCTGTTTGGGGGGGGGTCAGTTAGTGTCTGTTTGGGGGCGTGTCAGTTAGTGTCTGTTTGGGAGGGGTCAGTTAGTGTCTGTTTGGGAGGGTCAGTTAGTGTCTGTTTGGGGGGGTCAGTTAGTGTCTGTTTGGGGGGGTCAGTTAGTGTGTGTTTAGGGGGGGTCAGTTAGTGTCTGTTTGGGGGGGTTCAGTTAGTGTGTATTTGGGGGGTCAGTTAGTGTGTGTTTGGGGGGGTCAGTTAGTGTCTGTTTGGGGGGGGTCTGTTAGTGTCTGTTTGGGGGGGGTCTGTTAGTGTCTGTTTGGGGGGGTCAGTTAGTGTCTGTTTGGGGGGGGTCAGTTAGTGTCTGTTTGGGGGGGGTCAGTTAGTGTCTGTTTGGGGGGGGTCAGTTAGTGTGTGTTTGGGGGGGTCAGTTAGTGTCTGATTGGGGGAGTCAGTTAGTGTGTGTTTAGGGGGCGTCAGTTAGTGTCTGTTTAGGGGGCGTCAGTTAGTGTCTGTTTGGGGGGGGTCAGTTAGTGTCTGTTTGGGGGGGTCAGTTAGCGTCTGTTTGGGGGGGGTCTCTTAGTGTGTGTTTGGGGGGGTCAGTTAGTGTCTGTTTGGGAGGGTCAGTTAGTGTCTGTTTGGGGGGGTCAGTTTAGTGTGTGTTTGGGGGGGGTCAGTTAGTGTCTGTTTGGGGGGGTCTGTTAGTGTCTGTTTGGGGGGGGTCAGTTAGTGTGTGTTTGGGGGGGGTCAGTTAGTGTGTGTTTGGGGGGGTCAGTTAGTGTGTGTTTGGGGGGGTCAGTTAGTGTCTGTTTGGGGGGGGTCTGTTAGTGTCTGATTGGGGGGTCAGTTAGTGTGTGTTTAGGGGGCGTCAGTTAGTGTCTGTTTGGGAGGGGGTCAGTTAGTGTCTGTTTGGGGGGGGTCAGTTAGTGTGTGTTTGGGGGGGTCAGTTAGTGTGTGTTTGGGGGGGTCAGTTAGTGTCTGTTTGGGGGGGTCAGTTAGTGTCTGATTGTGGGGGTCAGTTAGTGTCTGATTGGGGGGGGTCAGTTAGTGTCTGTTTGGGGGGGTCAGTTAGTGTGTGTTTGGGGGGGGTCAGTTAGTGTGTGTTTGGGGGGGTCAGTTAGTGGTGTGTCTGGGGGGGTCAGTTAGTGTCTGGGGGGGTCCAGTTAGTGTGTGTTTGGGGGGGTCAGTTAGTGTGTGTTTGGGGGAGTCCGTTAGTGTCTGTTTGGGGGGGGGGTCAGTTAGTGTCTGTTTGGGGGGGTCAGTTAGTGTGTGTTTGGGGGGGGCAGTTAGTGTGTGTTTGGGGGGGTCAGTTAGTGTGTGTTTGGGGGGGTCAGTTAGTGTGTGTTTGGGGGGGCAGTTAGTGTCTGTTTGGGAGGGTCAGTTAGTGTCTGTTTGGGGGGGTCAGTTAGTCTCTGTTTGGGGGGGGGTCAGTTAGTGTCTGTTTGGGGGGGTCAGTTAGTGTCTGTTTGGGGGGTTCAGTTAGTGTCTGTTTGGAGGGGGTCAGTTTGTGTCCATTTGGGAGGGGGGTCAGTTAGTGTGTGTTTGGGTGGGTCTGTTAGTGTCTGTTTGGGGGGGTTCAGTTAGTGTGTGTTTGGGGGGGGGGTCAGTTAGTGTGTGTTTGGGGGGTCAGTTAGTCTCTGTTTGGGGGGTCAGTTTGGTGTCTGTTTGGGGGGGTCAGTTAGTGTGTGTTTGGGGCGGTCAGTTAGTGTCTGTTTGGGGGAGTCTGAGTGTCTGTTTGGGGGGGTCAGTTAGTGTGTGTTTGGGGGGGTCAGTTAGTGTCTATTTGGGGGGGGCAGTTAGTGTCTGTTTGGGGGGGTCAGTTAGTGTGTGTTTTGGGGGGTCAGTTAGTGTCTGGGGGCGTCAGTTAGTGTGTTTGGGGTGGTCTGTTAGTGTCTGTTTGGGTGGGGTCAGTAGTGTCTGTTTGGGGGGGTCAGTTCGTGTCTGTTTGGGGGGGTCAGTTTGTGTGTGTTTGGGGGGGTCAGTTAGTGTGTGTTTGGGGGGGCAGTTAGTGTGTGTTTGGGAGGGTCAGTTAATGTCTGTTGGGGGGGGGGTCAGTTAGTGTCTGTTTGGGGGGGGTCCAGTTAGTGTCTGTTTGGGGGGCTCAGTTTTGTGTCTTTTTAGGGGGGGTCAGTTTGTGTCTGTTTGGGGGGGGTCAGTTAGTGTATGTTTGGGGTGGTCAGTTAGTGTGTGTTTGGGGGGTGGGTCAGTTAGTGTGAGTTTGAGGGGGGTCAGTTAGTGTCTGTTTGGGTGGGTCAGTTAGTGTCTGTTTGGGGGGGTCAGTTAGTGTGTGTTTGGGGGGGTCAGTTAGTGTGTGTTTGGGGGGTCAGTTAGTGTCTGTCTGGGGGGTTTTGTGAGTGTCTGTTTTGGGGGGTCAGTTAGTGTGTGTTTGGGGGGTCAGTTAGTGTCTATTTGGGGGGGGGGTCAGTTAGTGTCTGTTTGGGGGGGGTCAGTTAGTGTGTGTTTGGGGGGGTCAGTTTGTGTGTGTTTTGGGGGGTCAGTTAGTGTCTGGGGGGCGTCAGTTAGTGTGTTTGGGGTGGTCTGTTAGTGTCTGTTTGGGTGGGGTCAGTTCGTGTCTGTTTGGGGGGGTCAGTTCGTGTCTGTTTGGGGGGGTCAGTTCGTGTGTGTTTGGAGGGGGTCAGTTAGTGTGTGTTTGGGGGGGGCAGTTAGTGTGTGTTTGGGAGGATAAGTTAGTGTCTGTTTGGGGGGGTCAGTTAGTGTCTGTTTGGGGGGGGGTCAGTTAGTGTCTGTTTGGGAGGGGGTCAGTTAGTGTCTGTTTGGGGGGGTCAGTTAGTGTCTGTTTGGAAGGGTCAGTTAGTGTCTGTTTGGGGGGGGTCAGTTAGTGTCTGCTTGGGGGGGTCAGTTTGTGTCTTTTAGGGGATCAGTTTGTGTCTGTTTGGGGGGGTCAGTTTGTGTCTTTTCGGGGGGGTCAGTTTGTGTCTGTTTGGGGGGGGGTCAGTTAGTGTCTGTTTGGGGGGGGTCAGTTAGTGTGTGTTTGGGGGGGCAGTTAGTGTGTGTTTGGGGGGTGGGTCAGTTAGTGTCTGTTTGGGGGGGGTCTGTTAGTGTTTGAGGGGGGGTCAGTTAGTGTGTGTTTGGGGGGGTCAGTTAGTGTCTGTTTGGGGGGGTCAGTTAGTGTCTGTTTGGGTGGGTCAGTTAGTGTCTGTTTGGGGGGGTCAGTTAATGTGTGTTTGGGGGGGTCAGTTAGTGTGTGTTTGGGGGGGTCAGTTAGTGTCTGTCTGGGGGGTTTTGTGAGTGTCTGTTTTGGGGGGTCAGTTAGTGTGTGTTTGGGGGGGTCAGTTAGTGTCTATTTGGGGGGGGGTCAGTTAGTGTCTGTTTGGGGGGGGTCAGTTAGTGTGTGTTTGGGGGGGGTCAGTTTGTGTGTGTTTTGGGGGGTCAGTTAGTGTCCTGGGGGGCGTCAGTTAGTGTGTGTTTGGGGGGGGGTCTGTTAGTGTCTGTTTGGGTGGGGTCAGTTCGTGTCTGTTTGGGGGGGTCAGTTCGTGTCTGTTTGGGGGGGGTCAGTTAGTGTGTGTTTGGGGGGGCAGTTAGTGTGTGTTTGGGAGGATAAGTTAGTGTCTGTTTGGGGGGGTCAGTTAGTGTCTGTTTGGGGGGGGTCAGTTAGTGTCTGTTTGGGAGGGGGTCAGTTAGTGTCTGTTTGGGGGGGTCAGTTAGTGTCTGTTTGGGAGGGGTCAGTTAGTGTGTGTTTGGGGGGGCACTTAGGTGTGTGTTTGGGAGGGTCAGTTAGTGTCTGTTTGGGGGGGTCAGTTAGTGTCTGTTTGGGGGGTCAGTTCGGGTCTGTTTGGGAGGGGGTCAGTTTGTGTCCATTTGGGAGGGGGCCAGTTAGTGTGTGTTTGGGGGGGTCAGTGAGTGTCTGTTTGGAAGGGTCAGTTAGTGTCTGTTTGGGGGGGTCAGTTAGTGTCTGTTTGGGGGGGTCAGTTAGTGTGTGTTTGGGGGGGCACTTAGTGTGTGTTTGGGAGGGTCAGTTAGTGTCTGTTTGGGGGGGTCAGTTAGTGTCTGTTTGGGGGGTCAGTTCGGGTCTGTTTGGGAGGGGGTCAGTTAGTGTCTGTTTGGGGGGGTCAGTTAGTGTCTGTTTGGGGGGGTCAGTTAGTGTCTGTTTGGAGGGGGTCAGTTTGTGTCCATTTGGGAGGGGTCAGTTAGTGTCTGTTTGGGGTCGTCTGTTTGTGTCTTTTTGGGGAGGGGGGTCAGTTTGTGTCTGTTTGGGGGGGGTCAGTTAGTGTCTGTTTGGGGTCGTCTGTTTGTGTCTTTTGGGGAGGGGTCAGTTTGTGTCTGTTTGGGGGGGGGTCAGTTAGTGTCTGTTTGGGGGGGGTCAGTTAGTGTATGTTTGAGGCGGTCAGTTAGTGTCTGTTTGGGGGGGGTCAGTTAGTGTCTGTTTGGGGGGGTCAGTTAGTATCTGTTTTGGGGGGGTCAGTTAGTGTGTGTTTGGGGGGGGAGGTTAGTGTGTGTTGGGAAGGTCAGTTAGGTGTCTTGTATCTAGGGGGGGGGTCAGTTTGTGTCCATTTGGGAGGGGGTCAGTTAGTTGGTGTTTGGGGGGGGTCAGTTAGTGTCTGTTTGGAAGGGTCAGTTAGTGTCTGTTTGGGGGGGGTCAGTTAGTGTCTGTTTGGGGGGGGTCAGTTAGTGTATGTTTGAGGCGGTCAGTTAGTGTCTGTTTGGGGGGGGGTCAGTTAGTGTCTGTTTGGGGGGGTCAGTTAGTATCTGTTTTGGGGGGGTCAGTTAGTGTGTGTTTGGGGGGGGGAGGTTAGTGTGTGTTTGGGAAGGTCAGTTAGTGTCTGTTTGGGGGGGTCAGTTAGTTGGTGTTTGGGGGGGTCAGTAGTGTCTGTTTGGAAGGGTCAGTTAGTGTCTGTTTGGGGGGGTCAGTTAGTGTCTGTTTGGGGGGGTCAGTTTGTGTCTTTTTGGGGGGGGGTCAGTTTGTGTCTGATGGGGGGGGTCAGTTAGTGTCTGTTTGGGGGGGTCAGTTAGTGTCTGTTTGGGGGGTGTTAGTGTCTGTTTGGGGGGGTCAGTTAGTGTCTGTTGGGGTTGGTCAGTTAGTGTCTACTTGGGAGGGGGGGGTTAGTTAGTGTCTGTTTGGGGGGGTCAGTTAGTATCTGTTTGGGGGGTGTTAGTGTCTGTTTGGGGGGGGTTAGTAGTGTCTGTTTGGGGGGGTCAGTTAGTGTCTGTTTGGGGGAGGTCAGTTAGTGTCTGTTTGGGGGGGGTCAGTTAGTGTCTGTTGGGGGGGGGCAGTCAGTGTCTGTTGGGGCGGGGTCAGTTAGTGTCTGCTTGGGAGGGGGGTTAGTTAGTGTGTGTTTGGGGGGGTCAGTTAGTGTCTGTTTGGGGGGCTGTTCGTGTCTGATTGGGGGGGTCAGTTAGTGTCTGTTTGGGGGGGGGTTCAGTTAGTGTGTGTTTGGGGGGGTTCAGTTAGTGTCTCTTTGGGGGGGTCAGTAGTGTGTGTTTGGGGGGGTCAGTTAGTGTGTGTTTGGGGGGGGTCAGTTAGTGTGTGTTTGGGGGGGTCAGTTAGTGTCTGTTTGGGGGGGTCAGTTGTGTGTGTTTGGGGGGGTCAGTTAGTGTGTGTTTGGGGGGTCAGTTAGTGTCTGTTTGGGGGGGTCAGTTGTGTGTGTTTGGGGGGGTCAGTTAGTGTGTGTTTGGGGGGGTCAGTTAGTGTCTGTTTGGGGGGTCAGTTAGTGTGTGTTTGTGGGGGTCAGTTATTGTCTGTTTGGTGGGGGGTCAGTTAATGTCTGCTGGGGGGGTCAGTTAGTGTCTGCTTGGGGGGGCTGTTAGTGTCAGTTTGGAGGAGTCAGTTAGTGTCTGTTTGGGGGGGGTCAGTTAGTGTCTGTTTGGGGGGGTCAGTTAGTGTCTGTTTGGGGGGGGGTCATTTAGTGTGTGTTTGGGGGGGTCAGTTAGTGTCTGCTTGGGGGGGTCAGTTAGTGTCTGATTGAGGGGGTCAGTTAGTGTCTGTTTGGGGGGTCAGTTAGTGTGTGTTTGGGGGGGGAGGTTAGTGTGTGTTTGGGAAGGTCAGTTAGGGTCTGTTTGGGAGTGGTCAGTTAGTGTCTGTTTGGGGGGGTCAGTTAGTGTGTGTTTGGGGGGTCAGTTAGTGTGTGTCCTGGGGGGGGTCAGTTAGTGTCTGGGGTGGTCAGTTAGTGTGTGTTTGGGGGGGGTCTGTTAGTGTCTGTTTGGGGGGGGTCAGTTAGTGTGTGTTTGGGGGGGTCAGTTCGTGTGTGTTTGGGGGGGGGTTCAGTTAGTGTGTGTTTGGGGGGGGCAGTTGGTGTCTGTTTGGGGGGGTCAGTTAGTGTCTGTTTGGGAGGGTCAGTTAGTGTCTGTTTGGGAGGGGGAGTCAGTTAGTGTCTGTTTGGGAGGGGAGTCAGTTAGTGTCTGTTTGGGGGGGGGTCAGTTAGTGTCTGTTTGGGGGGTGGGGTCAGTTAGTGTCTGTTTGGGAGGGGTCAGTTAGTGTCTGTTTGGGAGGGGGTCAGTTAGTGTCTGTTTGGGGGGGGTCATTTAGTGTCTGTTTGGGAGGGGTCAGTTAGTGTGTGTTTGGGGGGTCAGTTAGTGTCTGTTTGGGGGGGTCAGTTAGTGTCTGTTTGGGGGGTCAGTTAGTGTCTGTTTGGGAGGGGGTCAGTTAGTGTCTGTTTGGGGGGGTCAGTTAGTGTCTGTTTGGGGGGGTCAGTTAGTGTCTGTTTGGGGGGGGGTCAGTTTAGTGTCTGTTTGGGGGGGTCAGTTAGTGTCTGTTTGGAGGGGTCAGTAGTGTGTGTTTGGGGGGGTCAGTTAGTGTCTGTTTGGGGGGGTCAGTTAGTGTCTGTTTGGGAGGGGTCAGTTAGTGTCTGTTTGGGAGGGGGTCAGTTAGTGTCTGTTTGGGGGGGGTCATTTAGTGTCTGTTTGGGAGGGGTCAGTTAGTGTGTGTTTGGGGGGGTCAGTTAGTGTCTGTTTGGGGGGGTCAGTTAGTGTCTGTTTGGGGGGTCAGTAGTGTCTGTTTGGGAGGGGGTCAGTTCGTGTCTGATTGGGGGGGTCAGTTAGTGTCTGTTTGGGGGGGGTCAGTTAGTGTCTGTTTGGGGGGGTCAGTTAGTGTCTGTTTTGGAGGGGTCAGTTAGTGTGTGTTTTGGGGGGGTCAGTTAGTGTCTGTTTGGGGGGGTCAGTTAGTGTCTGTTTGGGGGGTCAGTTAGTGTCTGTTTTGGGAGGGGGTCAGTTAGTGTGTGTTTGGGGGGGGTCAGTTAGTGTCTGTTTGGGAGGGGGTCAGTTAGTGTCTGTTTGGGGGGGTCAGTTAGTGTCTGTTTGGGGGGGTCAGTTAGTGTCCTGTTTGGAGGGGGTCAGTTTGTGTCTGTTTGGTGGGGGGGTCAGTTAGTGTGTGTTTGGGGGGGTCAGTTAGTGTCTATTTGGGAGGGGGTCAGTTAGTGTCTGTTTGGGGAGGGTCAGTTAGTGTCTGTTTGGGGGGGTCAGTTAGTGTCTGTTTGGGGGGGTCAGTTAGTGTCTGTTTGGAGGGGGTCAGTTAGTGTGTGTTTGGGGGGGGTCAGTTAGTGTCTGTTTGGGGGGGTCAGTTTGTGTCTGTTTGGGGGGGGTCAGTTAGTGTCCTGTTTGGAGGGGGTCAGTTAGTGTGTGTTTGGGGGGGGGTCAGTTAGTGTCTGATTGGGGGGGTCCGTTAGTGTGTGTTTGGGGGGGTCAGTTAGTGTCTGTTTGGGGGGGTCAGTAGTGTGTGTTTGGGGGGGTCAGTTAGTGTCTGTTTGGAGGGGGTCAGTTAGTGTCTGTTTGGGGGGGTCAGTTAGTGTCTGTTTGGGGGGGGGTCAGTTAGTGTCTGTTTGGGGGGGGTCAGTTAGTGTCTGTTTGGGCGGGGTCAGTTAGTGTCTGTTTGGGGGGGGTCAGTTAGTGTCTGTTTGGGGGGGTCAGTTAGTGTCTGTTTGGGGGGGGGGTCAGTTAGTGTCTGTTTGGGGGGGGTCAGTTAGTGTGTGTTTGGGGGGGTCAGTTAGTGTCTGTTTGGGAGGGGGTCAGTAGTGTCTGTTTGGGAGGGGGTCAGTTAGTGTCTGTTTGGGGGGGCACTTAGTGTGTGTTTGGGGGGGTCAGTTAGTGTCTGTTTGGGGGGGTCAGTTAGTGTCTGTTTGGGGGGTCAGTTAGTGTCTGTTTGGGGAGGGTCAGTTAGTGTCTGTTTGGGGGGGTCAGTTAGTGTCTGTTTGAGGGGGTCAGTTAGTGTCTGTTTGGAGGGGTCAGTTAGTGTGTGTTTGGGGGGGGGTCAGTTAGTGTCTGTTTGGGGGGGTCAGTTTGTTTCTGTTTGGTGGGGGGTCAGTTAGTGTCTGTTTGGGGGGGTCAGTTAGTGTCTGTTTGGGCGGGGTCAGTTAGTGTCTGTTTGGGGGGGGTCAGTTAGTGTCTGTTTGGGGGGGGCAGTTAGTGTCTGTTTGAGGGGGTCAGTTAGTGTCTGTTTGGGGGGGGGTCAGTTAGTGTCTGTTTGGGGGGGTCAGTTAGTGTCTGTTTGGGCGGGGTCAGTTAGTGTCTGTTTGGGGGGGGTCAGTTAGTGTCTGTTTGGGGGGTCAGTTAGTGTCTGTTTGGGGGGGGTCAGTTAGTGTCTGTTTGGGCGGGGGTCAGTTAGTGTCTGTTTGGGGGTGGGGTCAGTTAGTGTGTGTTTGGGGGGTGTCAGTTAGTGTCTGTTTGGGGGGGGGGTCAGTTAGTGTCTGTTTGGGGGGGGGTCAGTTAGTGTCTGTTTGGGCGGGGTCAGTTAGTGTCTGTTTGGGGGGGGGTCAGTTAGTGTGTGTTTGGGGGGGACAGTTAGTGTGTGTTTGGGGGGGTCAGTTAGTGTCTGGGGGGGTCAGTTAGTGTCTGTTTGGGGGGGTCAGTTTGTGTCTGTTTGGGGGGGTCAGTTAGTGTATGTTTGGGGGGGGTCAGTTAGTGTCTGTTTGGGGGGGGTCAGTTAGTGTCTGTTTGGGGGGGGTCAGTTAGTGTCAGTTTGGAGGGGTCAGTTAGTGTCTGTTTGGGGGGGTCAGTTAGTGTCTGTTTGGGGGGTCAGTTAGTGTCTGTTTGGGGGGGGTCAGTTAGTGTCTGTTTGGGAGGGGGTCAGTTAGTGTCTGTTTGGAGGGGGTCAGTTTGTGTCTGTTTGGGGAGGGCAGTTAGTGTCTGTTTGGGGGGGGTCAGTTAGTGTGTGTTTGGGGGGGTCAGTTAGTGTCTGTTTGGGGGGGTCAGTTAGTGTGTGTTTGGGGGGGGCAGTTAGTGTCTGTTGGGAGGGGTCAGTTAGTGTCTGTTTGGGAGGGGTCAGTTAGTGTCTGTTTGGAGGGGGTCAGTTTGTGTCCATTTGGGGGGGTCAGTTAGTGTCTGTTTGGGGGGGGTCAGTTAGTGTCCTGTTTGGGGGAGGGCAGTTAGTGTCTGTTTGGGGGGGTCAGTTTGTGTCTGTTTGGGGGGTGTCAGTTTGTGTCCATTTGGGGGGGGTCAGTTTGTGTCTGTTGGGGGGGTCAGTTTGTGTGTGTTTGGGGGGGGGTCAGTTAGTGTCTGTTGGGGGGGTCAGTTAGTGTGTGTTTGGGGGGGGGTCAGTTAGTGTGTGTTTGGGGGGGGCAGTCAGTGTCTGTTGGGGCGGGGTCAGTTAGTGTCTGCTTGGGAGGGGGGTTAGTTAGTGTGTGTTTGGGGGGTCAGTTAGTGTCTGTTTGGGGGGGGGTTCAGTTAGTGTGTGTTTGGGGGGGTTCAGTTAGTGTCTCTTTGGGGGGGTCAGTTAGTGTGTGTTTGGGGGGTCAGTTAGTGTGTGTTTGGGGGGGGTCAGTTAGTGTGTGTTTGGGGGGTCAGTTAGTGTCTGTTTGGGGGGGTCAGTTAGTGTGTGTTTGGGGGGGTCAGTTAGTGTGTGTTTGGGGGGTCAGTTAGTGTCTGTTTGGGGGGGTCAGTAGTGTGTGTTTGGGGGGGTCAGTTAGTGTGTGTTTGGGGGGGGTCAGTTAGTGTCTGTTTGGGGGGGTCAGTTAGTGTGTGTTTGTGGGGTCAGTTATTGTCTGTTTGGTGGGGGGGTCAGTTAATGTCTGCTGGGGGGGGGGTCAGTTAGTGTCTGCTTGGGGGGGCTGTTAGTGTCAGTTTGGAGGAGTCAGGTTAGTGTCTGTTTGGGGGGGGTCAGTTTAGTGTCTGTTTGGGGGGGTCAGTTAGTGTCTGTTTGGGGGGGGTCAGTTAGTGTGTGTTTGGGGGGGTCAGTTAGTGTCTGCCTGGGGGGGGTCAGTTAGTGTCTGATTGAGGGGGTCAGTTAGTGTCTGTTTGGGGGGTCAGTTAGTGTGTGTTTGGGGGGGGAGGTTAGTGTGTGTTTGGGAAGGTCAGTTAGGGTCTGTTTGGGGTGGTCAGTTAGTGTCTGTTTGGGGGGGTCAGTTAGTGTGTGTTTGGGGGGTCAGTTAGTGTGTGTCTGGGGGGGTCAGTTAGTGTCTGGGGTGGTCAGTTAGTGTGTGTTTGGGGGGGTCTGTTAGTGTCTGTTTGGGGGGGGGTCAGTTAGTGTGTGTTTGGGGGGTCAGTTCGTGTGTGTTTGGGGGGGGGTCAGTTAGTGTGTGTTTGGGGGGGGCAGTTGGTGTCTGTTTGGGGGGGGTCAGTAGTGTCTGTTTGGGAGGGTCAGTTAGTGTCTGTTTGGGAGGGGGAGTCAGTTAGTGTCTGTTTGGGAGGGGGAGTCAGTTAGTGTCTGTTTGGGGGGGGTCAGTTAGTGTCTGTTTGGGGGGGGTCAGTTAGTGTCTGTTTGGGAGGGGTCAGTTAGTGTCTGTTTGGGAGGGGGTCAGTTAGTGTCTGTTTGGGGGGGGTCATTTAGTGTCTGTTTGGGAGGGGTCAGTTAGTGTGTGTTTGGGGGGGTCAGTTAGTGTCTGTTTGGGGGGGTCAGTTAGTGTCTGTTTGGGGGGTCAGTTAGTGTCTGTTTGGGAGGGGGTCAGTTAGTGTCTGTTTGGGAGGGGTCAGTTAGTGGTCTGTTTGGGGGGGTCAGTTAGTGTCTGTTTGGGGGGGGTCAGTTAGTGTCTGTTTGGAGGGGTCAGTTAGTGTCTGTTTGGGGGGGTCAGTTAGTGTCTGTTTTGGGGGGGTCAGTTAGTGTCTGTTTGGGGGGGTCAGTTAGTGTCTGTTTTGGGGGGGTCAGTTAGTGTCTGTTTGGGAGGGGTCAGTTAGTGTGTGTTTGGGGGGGTCAGTTAGTGTCTGTTTGGGGGGGGTCAGTTAGTGTCTGTTTGGGGGGTCAGTTAGTGTCTGTTTGGGAGGGGGTCAGTTAGTGTGTGTTTGGGGGGGGTCAGTTAGTGTCTGTTTGGGAGGGGGTCAGTTAGTGTCTGTTTGGGGGGGTCAGTTAGTGTCTGTTTGGGGGGGGTCAGTTAGTGTCTGTTTGGGAGGGGGTCAGTTTGTGTCTGTTTGGTGGGGGGGTCAGTTAGTGTGTGTTTGGGGGGGTTAGTGTCTGTTTGGGAGGGGGTCAGTTAGTGTCTGTTTGGGGAGGGTCAGTTAGTGTCTGTTTGGGGGGGGGTCAGTTAGTGTCTGTTTGGAGAGGGTCAGTTAGTGTGTGTTTGGGGGGGGGTCAGTTAGTGTCTGTTTGGGGGGGTCAGTTTGTGTCTGTTTGGGGGGGTCAGTTAGTGTCTGTTTGGAGGGGGTCAGTTAGTGTGTGTTTGGGGGGGGGTCAGTTAGTGTCTGTTGGGGGGGTTCAGTTAGTGTCTGTTTGGGGGGGTCAGTTAGTGTCTGTTTGGGGGGGGTCAGTTAGTGTCTGTTTGGAGGGGGTCAGTTTGTGTCTGTTTGGTGGGGGGTCAGTTAGTGTGTGTTTGGGGGGGTCAGTTAGTGTCTGTTTGGGAGGGGGTCAGTTAGTGTCTGTTTGGGGAGGGTCAGTTAGTGTCTGTTTGGGGGGGTCAGTTAGAGTGTCTGTTTGGAGGGGGTCAGTTAGTGTGTGTTTGGGGGGGGGGTCAGTTAGTGTCTGTTTGGGGGGGGTCAGTTTGTGTCTGTTTTGGGGGGGTCAGTTAGTGTCTGTTTGGAGGGGGTCAGTTAGTGTGTGTTTGGGGGGGGGGTCAGTTAGTGTCTGATTGGGGGGTGTCCCGTTAGTGTGTGTTTGGGGGGGTCAGTTAGTGTCTGTTTGGGGGGGTCAGTTAGTGTGTGTTTGGGGGGTCAGTTAGTGTCTGTTTGGAGGGGGTCAGTTAGTGTCTGTTTGGGGGGGGGTCAGTTAGTGTCTGTTTGGGGGGGGGTCAGTTAGTGTCTGTTTGGGGGGGGTCAGTTAGTGTCTGTTTGGGCGGGGTCAGTTAGTGTCTGTTTGGGGGGGGGTCAGTTAGTGTCTGTTTGGGGGGGTCAGTTAGTGTCTGTTTGGGGGGGGTCAGTTAGTGTCTGTTTGGGGGGGGTCAGTTAGTGTGTGTTTGGGGGGGGTCAGTTAGTGTCTGTTTTGGGAGGGGGTCAGTTAGTGTCTGTTTGGGAGGGGGTC
>NW_027308718.1:52500-76079 GCF_047496885.1 Scyliorhinus torazame | reverse complement strand
AACCCTAACCCTAACCCTAACCCTAACCCTAACCCCTAACCCTAACCCTAACCCTAACCCTAACCCTAACCCTAACCCTAACCCTAACCCTAACCCTAACCCTAACCCTAACCCTAACCCTAACCCTAACCCTAACCCTAACCCTAACCCTAACCCTAACCCTAACCCTAACCCTAACCCTAACCCTAACCCTAACCCTAACCCTAACCCTAACCCTAACCCTAACCCTAACCCTAACCCTAACCCTAACCCTAACCCTAACCCTAACCCTAACCCTAACCCAAACCCTAACCCTAACCCTAACCCTAACCCTAACCCTAACCCTAACCCTAACCCTAACCCTAACCCTAACCCTAACCTAACCCTAACCCTAACCCTAACCCTAACCCTAACCCTAACCCTAACCCTAACCCTAACCCTAACCTAACCCTAACCCTAACCCTAACCCTAACCCTAACCCTAACCCTAACCCTAACCCTAACCCTAACCCTAACCTAACCCTAACCCTAACCCTAACCCTAACCCTAACCCTAACCCTAACCCTAACCCTAACCCTAACCCTAACCCTAACCCTAACCCTAACCCTAACCCTAACCCTAACCCTAACCCTAACCCTAACCCTAACCCTAACCCTAACCCTAACCCTAACCCTAACCCTAACCCTAACCCTAACCCTAACCCTAACCCTAACCCTAACCCTAACCCTAACCCTAACCCTAACCCTAACCCTAACCCTAACCCTAACCCTAACCCTAACCCTAACCCTAACCCTAACCCTAACCCTAACCCTAACCCTAACCCTAACCCTAACCCTAACCCTAACCCTAACCCTAACCCTAACCCTAACCTAACCCTAACCCTAACCCTAACCCTAACCCTAACCCCTAACCCTAACCCTAACCCTAACCCTAACCCTAACCCTAACCCTAACCCTAACCCTAACCCTAACCCTAACCCTAACCCTAACCCTAACCCTAACCCTAACCCTAACCCTAACCCTAACCTAACCCTAACCCTAACCCTAACCCTAACCCTAACCCTAACCCTAACCCTAACCCTAACCCTAACCCTAACCCTAACCCTAACCCTAACCCTAACCCTAACCCTAACCCTAACCCTAACCCTAACCCTAACCCTAACCCTAACCCTAACCCTAACCCTAACCCTAACCCTAACCCTAACCCTAACCCTAACCCTAACCCTAACCCTAACCCTAACCCTAACCCTAACCCTAACCCTAACCCTAACCCTAACCCTAACCCTAACCTAACCCTAACCCTAACCCTAACCCTAACCCTAACCCTAACCCTAACCCTAACCCTAACCCTAACCCTAACCCTAACCCTAACCCTAACCCTAACCCTAACCCTAACCCCTAACCCTAACCCTAACCCTAACCCTAACCCTAACCCTAACCCTAACCCTAACCCTAACCCTAACCCTAACCCTAACCCTAACCCTAACCCTAACCCTAACCCTAACCCTAACCCTAACCCTAACCCTAACCCTAACCCTAACCCTAACCCTAACCCTAACCCTAACCCTAACCCTAACCCTAACCCTAACCCTAACCCTAACCCTAACCCTAACCCTAACCCTAACCCTAACCCTAACCCTAACCCTAACCCTAACCCTAACCCTAACCCTAACCCTAACCCTAACCCTAACCCTAACCCTAACCCTAACCCTAACCCTAACCCTAACCCTAACCCTAACCCTAACCCTAACCCTAACCCTAACCCTAACCCTAACCCTAACCCTAACCCTAACCCTAACCCTAACCCTAACCCTAACCCTAACCCTAACCCTAACCCTAACCCTAACCCTAACCCTAACCCTAACCCTAACCCTAACCCTAACCCTAACCCTAACCCTAACCCTAACCCTAACCCTAACCCTAACCCCTAACCCTAACCCTAACCCTAACCCTAACCCTAACCCTAACCCTAACCCTAACCCTAACCCTAACCCTAACCCTAACCCTAACCCTAACCCTAACCCTAACCCTAACCCTAACCCTAACCCTAACCTAACCCTAACCCTAACCCTAACCCTAACCCTAACCCTAACCCTAACCCTAACCCTAACCCTAACCTAACCCTAACCCTAACCCTAACCCTAACCCTAACCCTAACCCTAACCCTAACCCTAACCCTAACCCTAACCCTAACCCTAACCCTAACCCTAACCCTAACCCTAACCCTAACCCTAACCCTAACCCTAACCCTAACCCTAACCCTAACCCTAACCCTAACCCTAACCCTAACCCTAACCCTAACCCTAACCCTAACCCTAACCCTAACCCTAACCCTAACCCTAACCCTAACCCTAACCCTAACCCTAACCCTAACCCTAACCCTAACCCTAACCCTAACCCTAACCCTAACCCTAACCCTAACCCTAACCCTAACCCTAACCCTAACCCTAACCCTAACCCTAACCCTAACCCTAACCCTAACCCTAACCCTAACCCTAACCCTAACCCTAACCCTAACCCTAACCCTAACCCTAACCCTAACCCTAACCCTAACCCTAACCCTAACCCTAACCCTAACCCTAACCCTAACCCTAACCCTAACCCTAACCCTAACCCTAACCCTAACCCTAACCCTAACCCTAACCCTAACCCTAACCCTAACCCTAACCCTAACCCTAACCCTAACCCTAACCCTAACCCTAACCCTAACCCTAACCCTAACCCTAACCCTAACCCTAACCCTAACCCTAACCTAACCCTAACCCTAACCCTAACCCTAACCCTAACCCTAACCCTAACCCTAACCCTAACCCTAACCCTAACCCTAACCCTAACCCTAACCCTAACCCTAACCCTAACCCTAACCCTAACCCTAACCCTAACCCTAACCCTAACCCTAACCCTAACCCTAACCCTAACCCTAACCCTAACCCTAACCCTAACCCTAACCCTAACCCTAACCCTAACCCTAACCCTAACCCTAACCCTAACCCTAACCCTAACCCTAACCCTAACCCTAACCCTAACCCTAACCCTAACCCTAACCCTAACCCTAACCCTAACCCTAACCCTAACCCTAACCCTAACCCTAACCCTAACCCTAACCCTAACCCTAACCCTAACCCTAACCCTAACCCTAACCCTAACCCTAACCCTAACCCTAACCCTAACCCTAACCCTAACCCTAACCCTAACCCTAACCCTAACCCTAACCCTAACCCTAACCCTAACCCTAACCTAACCCTAACCCTAACCCTAACCCTAACCCTAACCCTAACCCTAACCCTAACCCTAACCCTAACCCTAACCCTAACCCTAACCCTAACCCTAACCCTAACCCTAACCCTAACCCTAACCCTAACCCTAACCCTAACCCTAACCCTAACCCTAACCCTAACCCTAACCCTAACCCTAACCCTAACCCTAACCCTAACCCTAACCCTAACCCTAACCCTAACCCTAACCCTAACCCTAACCCTAACCCTAACCCTAACCCTAACCCTAACCCTAACCCTAACCCTAACCCTAACCCTAACCCTAACCCTAACCCTAACCCTAACCCTAACCCTAACCCTAACCCTAACCCTAACCCTAACCCTAACCCTAACCCTAACCCTAACCCTAACCCTAACCCTAACCCTAACCCTAACCCTAACCCTAACCCTAACCCTAACCCTAACCCTAACCCTAACCCTAACCCTAACCCTAACCCTAACCCTAACCCTAACCCTAACCCTAACCCTAACCCTAACCCTAACCCTAACCCTAACCCTAACCCTAACCCTAACCCTAACCCTAACCCTAACCCTAACCCTAACCCTAACCCTAACCCTAACCCTAACCCTAACCCTAACCCTAACCCTAACCCTAACCCTAACCCTAACCCTAACCCTAACCCTAACCCTAACCCTAACCCTAACCCTAACCCTAACCCTAACCCTAACCCTAACCCTAACCCTAACCCTAACCCTAACCCTAACCCTAACCCTAACCCTAACCCTAACCCTAACCCTAACCCTAACCCTAACCCTAACCCTAACCCTAACCCTAACCCTAACCCTAACCCTAACCCTAACCCTAACCCTAACCCTAACCCTAACCCTAACCCTAACCCTAACCCTAACCCTAACCCTAACCCTAACCCTAACCCTAACCCTAACCCTAACCCTAACCCTAACCCTAACCCTAACCCTAACCCTAACCCTAACCCTAACCCTAACCCTAACCCTAACCCTAACCCTAACCCTAACCCTAACCCTAACCCTAACCCTAACCCTAACCCTAACCCTAACCCTAACCCTAACCCTAACCCTAACCCTAACCCTAACCCTAACCCTAACCCTAACCCTAACCCTAACCCTAACCCTAACCCTAACCCTAACCCTAACCCTAACCCTAACCCTAACCCTAACCCTAACCCTAACCCTAACCCTAACCCTAACCCTAACCCTAACCCTAACCCTAACCCTAACCCTAACCCTAACCCTAACCCTAACCCTAACCCTAACCCTAACCCTAACCCTAACCCTAACCCTAACCCTAACCCTAACCCTAACCCTAACCCTAACCCTAACCCTAACCCTAACCCTAACCCTAACCCTAACCCTAACCCTAACCCTAACCCTAACCCTAACCCTAACCCTAACCCTAACCCTAACCCTAACCCTAACCCTAACCCTAACCCTAACCCTAACCCTAACCCTAACCCTAACCCTAACCCTAACCCTAACCCTAACCCTAACCCTAACCCTAACCCTAACCCTAACCCTAACCCTAACCCTAACCCTAACCCTAACCCTAACCCTAACCCTAACCCTAACCCTAACCCTAACCCTAACCCTAACCCTAACCCTAACCCTAACCCTAACCCTAACCCTAACCCTAACCCTAACCCTAACCCTAACCCTAACCCTAACCCTAACCCTAACCCTAACCCTAACCCTAACCCTAACCCTAACCCTAACCCTAACCCTAACCCTAACCCTAACCCTAACCCTAACCCTAACCCTAACCCTAACCCTAACCCTAACCCTAACCCTAACCCTAACCCTAACCCTAACCCTAACCCTAACCCTAACCCTAACCCTAACCCTAACCCTAACCCTAACCCTAACCCTAACCCTAACCCTAACCCTAACCCTAACCCTAACCCTAACCCTAACCCTAACCCTAACCCTAACCCTAACCCTAACCCTAACCCTAACCCTAACCCTAACCCTAACCCTAACCCTAACCCTAACCCTAACCCTAACCCTAACCCTAACCCTAACCCTAACCCTAACCCTAACCCTAACCCTAACCCTAACCCTAACCCTAACCCTAACCCTAACCCTAACCCTAACCCTAACCCTAACCCTAACCCTAACCCTAACCCTAACCCTAACCCTAACCCTAACCCTAACCCTAACCCTAACCCTAACCCTAACCCTAACCCTAACCCTAACCCTAACCCTAACCCTAACCCTAACCCTAACCCTAACCCTAACCCTAACCCTAACCCTAACCCTAACCCTAACCCTAACCCTAACCCTAACCCTAACCCTAACCCTAACCCTAACCCTAACCCTAACCCTAACCCTAACCCTAACCCTAACCCTAACCCTAACCCTAACCCTAACCCTAACCCTAACCCTAACCCTAACCCTAACCCTAACCCTAACCCTAACCCTAACCCTAACCCTAACCCTAACCCTAACCCTAACCCTAACCCTAACCCTAACCCTAACCCTAACCCTAACCCTAACCCTAACCCTAACCCTAACCCTAACCCTAACCCTAACCCTAACCCTAACCCTAACCCTAACCCTAACCCTAACCCTAACCCTAACCCTAACCCTAACCCTAACCCTAACCCTAACCCTAACCCTAACCCTAACCCTAACCCTAACCCTAACCCTAACCCTAACCCTAACCCTAACCCTAACCCTAACCCTAACCCTAACCCTAACCCTAACCCTAACCCTAACCCTAACCCTAACCCTAACCCTAACCCTAACCCTAACCCTAACCCTAACCCTAACCCTAACCCTAACCCTAACCCTAACCCTAACCCTAACCCTAACCCTAACCCTAACCCTAACCCTAACCCTAACCCTAACCCTAACCCTAACCCTAACCCTAACCCTAACCCTAACCCTAACCCTAACCCTAACCCTAACCCTAACCCTAACCCTAACCCTAACCCTAACCCTAACCCTAACCCTAACCCTAACCCTAACCCTAACCCTAACCCTAACCCTAACCCTAACCCTAACCCTAACCCTAACCCTAACCCTAACCCTAACCCTAACCCTAACCCTAACCCTAACCCTAACCCTAACCCTAACCCTAACCCTAACCCTAACCCTAACCCTAACCCTAACCCTAACCCTAACCCTAACCCTAACCCTAACCCTAACCCTAACCCTAACCCTAACCCTAACCCTAACCCTAACCCTAACCCTAACCCTAACCCTAACCCTAACCCTAACCCTAACCCTAACCCTAACCCTAACCCTAACCCTAACCCTAACCCTAACCCTAACCCTAACCCTAACCCTAACCCTAACCCTAACCCTAACCCTAACCCTAACCCTAACCCTAACCCTAACCCTAACCCTAACCCTAACCCTAACCCTAACCCTAACCCTAACCCTAACCCTAACCCTAACCCTAACCCTAACCCTAACCCTAACCCTAACCCTAACCCTAACCCTAACCCTAACCCTAACCCTAACCCTAACCCTAACCCTAACCCTAACCCTAACCCTAACCCTAACCCTAACCCTAACCCTAACCCTAACCCTAACCCTAACCCTAACCCTAACCCTAACCCTAACCCTAACCCTAACCCTAACCCTAACCCTAACCCTAACCCTAACCCTAACCCTAACCCTAACCCTAACCCTAACCCTAACCCTAACCCTAACCCTAACCCTAACCCTAACCCTAACCCTAACCCTAACCCTAACCCTAACCCTAACCCTAACCCTAACCCTAACCCTAACCCTAACCCTAACCCTAACCCTAACCCTAACCCTAACCCTAACCCTAACCCTAACCCTAACCCTAACCCTAACCCTAACCCTAACCCTAACCCTAACCCTAACCCTAACCCTAACCCTAACCCTAACCCTAACCCTAACCCTAACCCTAACCCTAACCCTAACCCTAACCCTAACCCTAACCCTAACCCTAACCCTAACCCTAACCCTAACCCTAACCCTAACCCTAACCCTAACCCTAACCCTAACCCTAACCCTAACCCTAACCCTAACCCTAACCCTAACCCTAACCCTAACCCTAACCCTAACCCTAACCCTAACCCTAACCCTAACCCTAACCCTAACCCTAACCCTAACCCTAACCCTAACCCTAACCCTAACCCTAACCCTAACCCTAACCCTAACCCTAACCCTAACCCTAACCCTAACCCTAACCCTAACCCTAACCCTAACCCTAACCCTAACCCTAACCCTAACCCTAACCCTAACCCTAACCCTAACCCTAACCCTAACCCTAACCCTAACCCTAACCCTAACCCTAACCCTAACCCTAACCCTAACCCTAACCCTAACCCTAACCCTAACCCTAACCCTAACCCTAACCCTAACCCTAACCCTAACCCTAACCCTAACCCTAACCCTAACCCTAACCCTAACCCTAACCCTAACCCTAACCCTAACCCTAACCCTAACCCTAACCCTAACCCTAACCCTAACCCTAACCCTAACCCTAACCCTAACCCTAACCCTAACCCTAACCCTAACCCTAACCCTAACCCTAACCCTAACCCTAACCCTAACCCTAACCCTAACCCTAACCCTAACCCTAACCCTAACCCTAACCCTAACCCTAACCCTAACCCTAACCCTAACCCTAACCCTAACCCTAACCCTAACCCTAACCCTAACCCTAACCCTAACCCTAACCCTAACCCTAACCCTAACCCTAACCCTAACCCTAACCCTAACCCTAACCCTAACCCTAACCCTAACCCTAACCCTAACCCTAACCCTAACCCTAACCCTAACCCTAACCCTAACCCTAACCCTAACCCTAACCCTAACCCTAACCCTAACCCTAACCCTAACCCTAACCCTAACCCTAACCCTAACCCTAACCCTAACCCTAACCCTAACCCTAACCCTAACCCTAACCCTAACCCTAACCCTAACCCTAACCCTAACCCTAACCCTAACCCTAACCCTAACCCTAACCCTAACCCTAACCCTAACCCTAACCCTAACCCTAACCCTAACCCTAACCCTAACCCTAACCCTAACCCTAACCCTAACCCTAACCCTAACCCTAACCCTAACCCTAACCCTAACCCTAACCCTAACCCTAACCCTAACCCTAACCCTAACCCTAACCCTAACCCTAACCCTAACCCTAACCCTAACCCTAACCCTAACCCTAACCCTAACCCTAACCCTAACCCTAACCCTAACCCTAACCCTAACCCTAACCCTAACCCTAACCCTAACCCTAACCCTAACCCTAACCCTAACCCTAACCCTAACCCTAACCCTAACCCTAACCCTAACCCTAACCCTAACCCTAACCCTAACCCTAACCCTAACCCTAACCCTAACCCTAACCCTAACCCTAACCCTAACCCTAACCCTAACCCTAACCCTAACCCTAACCCTAACCCTAACCCTAACCCTAACCCTAACCCTAACCCTAACCCTAACCCTAACCCTAACCCTAACCCTAACCCTAACCCTAACCCTAACCCTAACCCTAACCCTAACCCTAACCCTAACCCTAACCCTAACCCTAACCCTAACCCTAACCCTAACCCTAACCCTAACCCTAACCCTAACCCTAACCCTAACCCTAACCCTAACCCTAACCCTAACCCTAACCCTAACCCTAACCCTAACCCTAACCCTAACCCTAACCCTAACCCTAACCCTAACCCTAACCCTAACCCTAACCCTAACCCTAACCCTAACCCTAACCCTAACCCTAACCCTAACCCTAACCCTAACCCTAACCCTAACCCTAACCCT
Organism: Scyliorhinus torazame; assembly: GCF_047496885.1. Taxonomy (NCBI): domain Eukaryota; kingdom Metazoa; phylum Chordata; class Chondrichthyes; order Carcharhiniformes; family Scyliorhinidae; genus Scyliorhinus; species Scyliorhinus torazame. The sequence goes on along the minus strand of NW_027308718.1, from coordinate 67,103 downwards.
AACCCTAACCCTAACCCTAACCCTAACCCTAACCCTAACCCTAACCCTAACCCTAACCCTAACCCTAACCCTAACCCTAACCCTAACCCTAACCCTAACCCTAACCCTAACCCTAACCCTAACCCTAACCCTAACCCTAACCCTAACCCTAACCCTAACCCTAACCCTAACCCTAACCCTAACCCTAACCCTAACCCTAACCCTAACCCTAACCCTAACCCTAACCCTAACCCTAACCCTAACCCTAACCCTAACCCTAACCCTAACCCTAACCCTAACCCTAACCCTAACCCTAACCCTAACCCTAACCCTAACCCTAACCCTAACCCTAACCCTAACCCTAACCCTAACCCTAACCCTAACCCTAACCCTAACCCTAACCCTAACCCTAACCCTAACCCTAACCCTAACCCTAACCCTAACCCTAACCCTAACCCTAACCCTAACCCTAACCCTAACCCTAACCCTAACCCTAACCCTAACCCTAACCCTAACCCTAACCCTAACCCTAACCCTAACCCTAACCCTAACCCTAACCCTAACCCTAACCCTAACCCTAACCCTAACCCTAACCCTAACCCTAACCCTAACCCTAACCCTAACCCTAACCCTAACCCTAACCCTAACCCTAACCCTAACCCTAACCCTAACCCTAACCCTAACCCTAACCCTAACCCTAACCCTAACCCTAACCCTAACCCTAACCCTAACCCTAACCCTAACCCTAACCCTAACCCTAACCCTAACCCTAACCCTAACCCTAACCCTAACCCTAACCCTAACCCTAACCCTAACCCTAACCCTAACCCTAACCCTAACCCTAACCCTAACCCTAACCCTAACCCTAACCCTAACCCTAACCCTAACCCTAACCCTAACCCTAACCCTAACCCTAACCCTAACCCTAACCCTAACCCTAACCCTAACCCTAACCCTAACCCTAACCCTAACCCTAACCCTAACCCTAACCCTAACCCTAACCCTAACCCTAACCCTAACCCTAACCCTAACCCTAACCCTAACCCTAACCCTAACCCTAACCCTAACCCTAACCCTAACCCTAACCCTAACCCTAACCCTAACCCTAACCCTAACCCTAACCCTAACCCTAACCCTAACCCTAACCCTAACCCTAACCCTAACCCTAACCCTAACCCTAACCCTAACCCTAACCCTAACCCTAACCCTAACCCTAACCCTAACCCTAACCCTAACCCTAACCCTAACCCTAACCCTAACCCTAACCCTAACCCTAACCCTAACCCTAACCCTAACCCTAACCCTAACCCTAACCCTAACCCTAACCCTAACCCTAACCCTAACCCTAACCCTAACCCTAACCCTAACCCTAACCCTAACCCTAACCCTAACCCTAACCCTAACCCTAACCCTAACCCTAACCCTAACCCTAACCCTAACCCTAACCCTAACCCTAACCCTAACCCTAACCCTAACCCTAACCCTAACCCTAACCCTAACCCTAACCCTAACCCTAACCCTAACCCTAACCCTAACCCTAACCCTAACCCTAACCCTAACCCTAACCCTAACCCTAACCCTAACCCTAACCCTAACCCTAACCCTAACCCTAACCCTAACCCTAACCCTAACCCTAACCCTAACCCTAACCCTAACCCTAACCCTAACCCTAACCCTAACCCTAACCCTAACCCTAACCCTAACCCTAACCCTAACCCTAACCCTAACCCTAACCCTAACCCTAACCCTAACCCTAACCCTAACCCTAACCCTAACCCTAACCCTAACCCTAACCCTAACCCTAACCCTAACCCTAACCCTAACCCTAACCCTAACCCTAACCCTAACCCTAACCCTAACCCTAACCCTAACCCTAACCCTAACCCTAACCCTAACCCTAACCCTAACCCTAACCCTAACCCTAACCCTAACCCTAACCCTAACCCTAACCCTAACCCTAACCCTAACCCTAACCCTAACCCTAACCCTAACCCTAACCCTAACCCTAACCCTAACCCTAACCCTAACCCTAACCCTAACCCTAACCCTAACCCTAACCCTAACCCTAACCCTAACCCTAACCCTAACCCTAACCCTAACCCTAACCCTAACCCTAACCCTAACCCTAACCCTAACCCTAACCCTAACCCTAACCCTAACCCTAACCCTAACCCTAACCCTAACCCTAACCCTAACCCTAACCCTAACCCTAACCCTAACCCTAACCCTAACCCTAACCCTAACCCTAACCCTAACCCTAACCCTAACCCTAACCCTAACCCTAACCCTAACCCTAACCCTAACCCTAACCCTAACCCTAACCCTAACCCTAACCCTAACCCTAACCCTAACCCTAACCCTAACCCTAACCCTAACCCTAACCCTAACCCTAACCCTAACCCTAACCCTAACCCTAACCCTAACCCTAACCCTAACCCTAACCCTAACCCTAACCCTAACCCTAACCCTAACCCTAACCCTAACCCTAACCCTAACCCTAACCCTAACCCTAACCCTAACCCTAACCCTAACCCTAACCCTAACCCTAACCCTAACCCTAACCCTAACCCTAACCCTAACCCTAACCCTAACCCTAACCCTAACCCTAACCCTAACCCTAACCCTAACCCTAACCCTAACCCTAACCCTAACCCTAACCCTAACCCTAACCCTAACCCTAACCCTAACCCTAACCCTAACCCTAACCCTAACCCTAACCCTAACCCTAACCCTAACCCTAACCCTAACCCTAACCCTAACCCTAACCCTAACCCTAACCCTAACCCTAACCCTAACCCTAACCCTAACCCTAACCCTAACCCTAACCCTAACCCTAACCCTAACCCTAACCCTAACCCTAACCCTAACCCTAACCCTAACCCTAACCCTAACCCTAACCCTAACCCTAACCCTAACCCTAACCCTAACCCTAACCCTAACCCTAACCCTAACCCTAACCCTAACCCTAACCCTAACCCTAACCCTAACCCTAACCCTAACCCTAACCCTAACCCTAACCCTAACCCTAACCCTAACCCTAACCCTAACCCTAACCCTAACCCTAACCCTAACCCTAACCCTAACCCTAACCCTAACCCTAACCCTAACCCTAACCCTAACCCTAACCCTAACCCTAACCCTAACCCTAACCCTAACCCTAACCCTAACCCTAACCCTAACCCTAACCCTAACCCTAACCCTAACCCTAACCCTAACCCTAACCCTAACCCTAACCCTAACCCTAACCCTAACCCTAACCCTAACCCTAACCCTAACCCTAACCCTAACCCTAACCCTAACCCTAACCCTAACCCTAACCCTAACCCTAACCCTAACCCTAACCCTAACCCTAACCCTAACCCTAACCCTAACCCTAACCCTAACCCTAACCCTAACCCTAACCCTAACCCTAACCCTAACCCTAACCCTAACCCTAACCCTAACCCTAACCCTAACCCTAACCCTAACCCTAACCCTAACCCTAACCCTAACCCTAACCCTAACCCTAACCCTAACCCTAACCCTAACCCTAACCCTAACCCTAACCCTAACCCTAACCCTAACCCTAACCCTAACCCTAACCCTAACCCTAACCCTAACCCTAACCCTAACCCTAACCCTAACCCTAACCCTAACCCTAACCCTAACCCTAACCCTAACCCTAACCCTAACCCTAACCCTAACCCTAACCCTAACCCTAACCCTAACCCTAACCCTAACCCTAACCCTAACCCTAACCCTAACCCTAACCCTAACCCTAACCCTAACCCTAACCCTAACCCTAACCCTAACCCTAACCCTAACCCTAACCCTAACCCTAACCCTAACCCTAACCCTAACCCTAACCCTAACCCTAACCCTAACCCTAACCCTAACCCTAACCCTAACCCTAACCCTAACCCTAACCCTAACCCTAACCCTAACCCTAACCCTAACCCTAACCCTAACCCTAACCCTAACCCTAACCCTAACCCTAACCCTAACCCTAACCCTAACCCTAACCCTAACCCTAACCCTAACCCTAACCCTAACCCTAACCCTAACCCTAACCCTAACCCTAACCCTAACCCTAACCCTAACCCTAACCCTAACCCTAACCCTAACCCTAACCCTAACCCTAACCCTAACCCTAACCCTAACCCTAACCCTAACCCTAACCCTAACCCTAACCCTAACCCTAACCCTAACCCTAACCCTAACCCTAACCCTAACCCTAACCCTAACCCTAACCCTAACCCTAACCCTAACCCTAACCCTAACCCTAACCCTAACCCTAACCCTAACCCTAACCCTAACCCTAACCCTAACCCTAACCCTAACCCTAACCCTAACCCTAACCCTAACCCTAACCCTAACCCTAACCCTAACCCTAACCCTAACCCTAACCCTAACCCTAACCCTAACCCTAACCCTAACCCTAACCCTAACCCTAACCCTAACCCTAACCCTAACCCTAACCCTAACCCTAACCCTAACCCTAACCCTAACCCTAACCCTAACCCTAACCCTAACCCTAACCCTAACCCTAACCCTAACCCTAACCCTAACCCTAACCCTAACCCTAACCCTAACCCTAACCCTAACCCTAACCCTAACCCTAACCCTAACCCTAACCCTAACCCTAACCCTAACCCTAACCCTAACCCTAACCCTAACCCTAACCCTAACCCTAACCCTAACCCTAACCCTAACCCTAACCCTAACCCTAACCCTAACCCTAACCCTAACCCTAACCCTAACCCTAACCCTAACCCTAACCCTAACCCTAACCCTAACCCTAACCCTAACCCTAACCCTAACCCTAACCCTAACCCTAACCCTAACCCTAACCCTAACCCTAACCCTAACCCTAACCCTAACCCTAACCCTAACCCTAACCCTAACCCTAACCCTAACCCTAACCCTAACCCTAACCCTAACCCTAACCCTAACCCTAACCCTAACCCTAACCCTAACCCTAACCCTAACCCTAACCCTAACCCTAACCCTAACCCTAACCCTAACCCTAACCCTAACCCTAACCCTAACCCTAACCCTAACCCTAACCCTAACCCTAACCCTAACCCTAACCCTAACCCTAACCCTAACCCTAACCCTAACCCTAACCCTAACCCTAACCCTAACCCTAACCCTAACCCTAACCCTAACCCTAACCCTAACCCTAACCCTAACCCTAACCCTAACCCTAACCCTAACCCTAACCCTAACCCTAACCCTAACCCTAACCCTAACCCTAACCCTAACCCTAACCCTAACCCTAACCCTAACCCTAACCCTAACCCTAACCCTAACCCTAACCCTAACCCTAACCCTAACCCTAACCCTAACCCTAACCCTAACCCTAACCCTAACCCTAACCCTAACCCTAACCCTAACCCTAACCCTAACCCTAACCCTAACCCTAACCCTAACCCTAACCCTAACCCTAACCCTAACCCTAACCCTAACCCTAACCCTAACCCTAACCCTAACCCTAACCCTAACCCTAACCCTAACCCTAACCCTAACCCTAACCCTAACCCTAACCCTAACCCTAACCCTAACCCTAACCCTAACCCTAACCCTAACCCTAACCCTAACCCTAACCCTAACCCTAACCCTAACCCTAACCCTAACCCTAACCCTAACCCTAACCCTAACCCTAACCCTAACCCTAACCCTAACCCTAACCCTAACCCTAACCCTAACCCTAACCCTAACCCTAACCCTAACCCTAACCCTAACCCTAACCCTAACCCTAACCCTAACCCTAACCCTAACCCTAACCCTAACCCTAACCCTAACCCTAACCCTAACCCTAACCCTAACCCTAACCCTAACCCTAACCCTAACCCTAACCCTAACCCTAACCCTAACCCTAACCCTAACCCTAACCCTAACCCTAACCCTAACCCTAACCCTAACCCTAACCCTAACCCTAACCCTAACCCTAACCCTAACCCTAACCCTAACCCTAACCCTAACCCTAACCCTAACCCTAACCCTAACCCTAACCCTAACCCTAACCCTAACCCTAACCCTAACCCTAACCCTAACCCTAACCCTAACCCTAACCCTAACCCTAACCCTAACCCTAACCCTAACCCTAACCCTAACCCTAACCCTAACCCTAACCCTAACCCTAACCCTAACCCTAACCCTAACCCTAACCCTAACCCTAACCCTAACCCTAACCCTAACCCTAACCCTAACCCTAACCCTAACCCTAACCCTAACCCTAACCCTAACCCTAACCCTAACCCTAACCCTAACCCTAACCCTAACCCTAACCCTAACCCTAACCCTAACCCTAACCCTAACCCTAACCCTAACCCTAACCCTAACCCTAACCCTAACCCTAACCCTAACCCTAACCCTAACCCTAACCCTAACCCTAACCCTAACCCTAACCCTAACCCTAACCCTAACCCTAACCCTAACCCTAACCCTAACCCTAACCCTAACCCTAACCCTAACCCTAACCCTAACCCTAACCCTAACCCTAACCCTAACCCTAACCCTAACCCTAACCCTAACCCTAACCCTAACCCTAACCCTAACCCTAACCCTAACCCTAACCCTAACCCTAACCCTAACCCTAACCCTAACCCTAACCCTAACCCTAACCCTAACCCTAACCCTAACCCTAACCCTAACCCTAACCCTAACCCTAACCCTAACCCTAACCCTAACCCTAACCCTAACCCTAACCCTAACCCTAACCCTAACCCTAACCCTAACCCTAACCCTAACCCTAACCCTAACCCTAACCCTAACCCTAACCCTAACCCTAACCCTAACCCTAACCCTAACCCTAACCCTAACCCTAACCCTAACCCTAACCCTAACCCTAACCCTAACCCTAACCCTAACCCTAACCCTAACCCTAACCCTAACCCTAACCCTAACCCTAACCCTAACCCTAACCCTAACCCTAACCCTAACCCTAACCCTAACCCTAACCCTAACCCTAACCCTAACCCTAACCCTAACCCTAACCCTAACCCTAACCCTAACCCTAACCCTAACCCTAACCCTAACCCTAACCCTAACCCTAACCCTAACCCTAACCCTAACCCTAACCCTAACCCTAACCCTAACCCTAACCCTAACCCTAACCCTAACCCTAACCCTAACCCTAACCCTAACCCTAACCCTAACCCTAACCCTAACCCTAACCCTAACCCTAACCCTAACCCTAACCCTAACCCTAACCCTAACCCTAACCCTAACCCTAACCCTAACCCTAACCCTAACCCTAACCCTAACCCTAACCCTAACCCTAACCCTAACCCTAACCCTAACCCTAACCCTAACCCTAACCCTAACCCTAACCCTAACCCTAACCCTAACCCTAACCCTAACCCTAACCCTAACCCTAACCCTAACCCTAACCCTAACCCTAACCCTAACCCTAACCCTAACCCTAACCCTAACCCTAACCCTAACCCTAACCCTAACCCTAACCCTAACCCTAACCCTAACCCTAACCCTAACCCTAACCCTAACCCTAACCCTAACCCTAACCCTAACCCTAACCCTAACCCTAACCCTAACCCTAACCCTAACCCTAACCCTAACCCTAACCCTAACCCTAACCCTAACCCTAACCCTAACCCTAACCCTAACCCTAACCCTAACCCTAACCCTAACCCTAACCCTAACCCTAACCCTAACCCTAACCCTAACCCTAACCCTAACCCTAACCCTAACCCTAACCCTAACCCTAACCCTAACCCTAACCCTAACCCTAACCCTAACCCTAACCCTAACCCTAACCCTAACCCTAACCCTAACCCTAACCCTAACCCTAACCCTAACCCTAACCCTAACCCTAACCCTAACCCTAACCCTAACCCTAACCCTAACCCTAACCCTAACCCTAACCCTAACCCTAACCCTAACCCTAACCCTAACCCTAACCCTAACCCTAACCCTAACCCTAACCCTAACCCTAACCCTAACCCTAACCCTAACCCTAACCCTAACCCTAACCCTAACCCTAACCCTAACCCTAACCCTAACCCTAACCCTAACCCTAACCCTAACCCTAACCCTAACCCTAACCCTAACCCTAACCCTAACCCTAACCCTAACCCTAACCCTAACCCTAACCCTAACCCTAACCCTAACCCTAACCCTAACCCTAACCCTAACCCTAACCCTAACCCTAACCCTAACCCTAACCCTAACCCTAACCCTAACCCTAACCCTAACCCTAACCCTAACCCTAACCCTAACCCTAACCCTAACCCTAACCCTAACCCTAACCCTAACCCTAACCCTAACCCTAACCCTAACCCTAACCCTAACCCTAACCCTAACCCTAACCCTAACCCTAACCCTAACCCTAACCCTAACCCTAACCCTAACCCTAACCCTAACCCTAACCCTAACCCTAACCCTAACCCTAACCCTAACCCTAACCCTAACCCTAACCCTAACCCTAACCCTAACCCTAACCCTAACCCTAACCCTAACCCTAACCCTAACCCTAACCCTAACCCTAACCCTAACCCTAACCCTAACCCTAACCCTAACCCTAACCCTAACCCTAACCCTAACCCTAACCCTAACCCTAACCCTAACCCTAACCCTAACCCTAACCCTAACCCTAACCCTAACCCTAACCCTAACCCTAACCCTAACCCTAACCCTAACCCTAACCCTAACCCTAACCCTAACCCTAACCCTAACCCTAACCCTAACCCTAACCCTAACCCTAACCCTAACCCTAACCCTAACCCTAACCCTAACCCTAACCCTAACCCTAACCCTAACCCTAACCCTAACCCTAACCCTAACCCTAACCCTAACCCTAACCCTAACCCTAACCCTAACCCTAACCCTAACCCTAACCCTAACCCTAACCCTAACCCTAACCCTAACCCTAACCCTAACCCTAACCCTAACCCTAACCCTAACCCTAACCCTAACCCTAACCCTAACCCTAACCCTAACCCTAACCCTAACCCTAACCCTAACCCTAACCCTAACCCTAACCCTAACCCTAACCCTAACCCTAACCCTAACCCTAACCCTAACCCTAACCCTAACCCTAACCCTAACCCTAACCCTAACCCTAACCCTAACCCTAACCCTAACCCTAACCCTAACCCTAACCCTAACCCTAACCCTAACCCTAACCCTAACCCTAACCCTAACCCTAACCCTAACCCTAACCCTAACCCTAACCCTAACCCTAACCCTAACCCTAACCCTAACCCTAACCCTAACCCTAACCCTAACCCTAACCCTAACCCTAACCCTAACCCTAACCCTAACCCTAACCCTAACCCTAACCCTAACCCTAACCCTAACCCTAACCCTAACCCTAACCCTAACCCTAACCCTAACCCTAACCCTAACCCTAACCCTAACCCTAACCCTAACCCTAACCCTAACCCTAACCCTAACCCTAACCCTAACCCTAACCCTAACCCTAACCCTAACCCTAACCCTAACCCTAACCCTAACCCTAACCCTAACCCTAACCCTAACCCTAACCCTAACCCTAACCCTAACCCTAACCCTAACCCTAACCCTAACCCTAACCCTAACCCTAACCCTAACCCTAACCCTAACCCTAACCCTAACCCTAACCCTAACCCTAACCCTAACCCTAACCCTAACCCTAACCCTAACCCTAACCCTAACCCTAACCCTAACCCTAACCCTAACCCTAACCCTAACCCTAACCCTAACCCTAACCCTAACCCTAACCCTAACCCTAACCCTAACCCTAACCCTAACCCTAACCCTAACCCTAACCCTAACCCTAACCCTAACCCTAACCCTAACCCTAACCCTAACCCTAACCCTAACCCTAACCCTAACCCTAACCCTAACCCTAACCCTAACCCTAACCCTAACCCTAACCCTAACCCTAACCCTAACCCTAACCCTAACCCTAACCCTAACCCTAACCCTAACCCTAACCCTAACCCTAACCCTAACCCTAACCCTAACCCTAACCCTAACCCTAACCCTAACCCTAACCCTAACCCTAACCCTAACCCTAACCCTAACCCTAACCCTAACCCTAACCCTAACCCTAACCCTAACCCTAACCCTAACCCTAACCCTAACCCTAACCCTAACCCTAACCCTAACCCTAACCCTAACCCTAACCCTAACCCTAACCCTAACCCTAACCCTAACCCTAACCCTAACCCTAACCCTAACCCTAACCCTAACCCTAACCCTAACCCTAACCCTAACCCTAACCCTAACCCTAACCCTAACCCTAACCCTAACCCTAACCCTAACCCTAACCCTAACCCTAACCCTAACCCTAACCCTAACCCTAACCCTAACCCTAACCCTAACCCTAACCCTAACCCTAACCCTAACCCTAACCCTAACCCTAACCCTAACCCTAACCCTAACCCTAACCCTAACCCTAACCCTAACCCTAACCCTAACCCTAACCCTAACCCTAACCCTAACCCTAACCCTAACCCTAACCCTAACCCTAACCCTAACCCTAACCCTAACCCTAACCCTAACCCTAACCCTAACCCTAACCCTAACCCTAACCCTAACCCTAACCCTAACCCTAACCCTAACCCTAACCCTAACCCTAACCCTAACCCTAACCCTAACCCTAACCCTAACCCTAACCCTAACCCTAACCCTAACCCTAACCCTAACCCTAACCCTAACCCTAACCCTAACCCTAACCCTAACCCTAACCCTAACCCTAACCCTAACCCTAACCCTAACCCTAACCCTAACCCTAACCCTAACCCTAACCCTAACCCTAACCCTAACCCTAACCCTAACCCTAACCCTAACCCTAACCCTAACCCTAACCCTAACCCTAACCCTAACCCTAACCCTAACCCTAACCCTAACCCTAACCCTAACCCTAACCCTAACCCTAACCCTAACCCTAACCCTAACCCTAACCCTAACCCTAACCCTAACCCTAACCCTAACCCTAACCCTAACCCTAACCCTAACCCTAACCCTAACCCTAACCCTAACCCTAACCCTAACCCTAACCCTAACCCTAACCCTAACCCTAACCCTAACCCTAACCCTAACCCTAACCCTAACCCTAACCCTAACCCTAACCCTAACCCTAACCCTAACCCTAACCCTAACCCTAACCCTAACCCTAACCCTAACCCTAACCCTAACCCTAACCCTAACCCTAACCCTAACCCTAACCCTAACCCTAACCCTAACCCTAACCCTAACCCTAACCCTAACCCTAACCCTAACCCTAACCCTAACCCTAACCCTAACCCTAACCCTAACCCTAACCCTAACCCTAACCCTAACCCTAACCCTAACCCTAACCCTAACCCTAACCCTAACCCTAACCCTAACCCTAACCCTAACCCTAACCCTAACCCTAACCCTAACCCTAACCCTAACCCTAACCCTAACCCTAACCCTAACCCTAACCCTAACCCTAACCCTAACCCTAACCCTAACCCTAACCCTAACCCTAACCCTAACCCTAACCCTAACCCTAACCCTAACCCTAACCCTAACCCTAACCCTAACCCTAACCCTAACCCTAACCCTAACCCTAACCCTAACCCTAACCCTAACCCTAACCCTAACCCTAACCCTAACCCTAACCCTAACCCTAACCCTAACCCTAACCCTAACCCTAACCCTAACCCTAACCCTAACCCTAACCCTAACCCTAACCCTAACCCTAACCCTAACCCTAACCCTAACCCTAACCCTAACCCTAACCCTAACCCTAACCCTAACCCTAACCCTAACCCTAACCCTAACCCTAACCCTAACCCTAACCCTAACCCTAACCCTAACCCTAACCCTAACCCTAACCCTAACCCTAACCCTAACCCTAACCCTAACCCTAACCCTAACCCTAACCCTAACCCTAACCCTAACCCTAACCCTAACCCTAACCCTAACCCTAACCCTAACCCTAACCCTAACCCTAACCCTAACCCTAACCCTAACCCTAACCCTAACCCTAACCCTAACCCTAACCCTAACCCTAACCCTAACCCTAACCCTAACCCTAACCCTAACCCTAACCCTAACCCTAACCCTAACCCTAACCCTAACCCTAACCCTAACCCTAACCCTAACCCTAACCCTAACCCTAACCCTAACCCTAACCCTAACCCTAACCCTAACCCTAACCCTAACCCTAACCCTAACCCTAACCCTAACCCTAACCCTAACCCTAACCCTAACCCTAACCCTAACCCTAACCCTAACCCTAACCCTAACCCTAACCCTAACCCTAACCCTAACCCTAACCCTAACCCTAACCCTAACCCTAACCCTAACCCTAACCCTAACCCTAACCCTAACCCTAACCCTAACCCTAACCCTAACCCTAACCCTAACCCTAACCCTAACCCTAACCCTAACCCTAACCCTAACCCTAACCCTAACCCTAACCCTAACCCTAACCCTAACCCTAACCCTAACCCTAACCCTAACCCTAACCCTAACCCTAACCCTAACCCTAACCCTAACCCTAACCCTAACCCTAACCCTAACCCTAACCCTAACCCTAACCCTAACCCTAACCCTAACCCTAACCCTAACCCTAACCCTAACCCTAACCCTAACCCTAACCCTAACCCTAACCCTAACCCTAACCCTAACCCTAACCCTAACCCTAACCCTAACCCTAACCCTAACCCTAACCCTAACCCTAACCCTAACCCTAACCCTAACCCTAACCCTAACCCTAACCCTAACCCTAACCCTAACCCTAACCCTAACCCTAACCCTAACCCTAACCCTAACCCTAACCCTAACCCTAACCCTAACCCTAACCCTAACCCTAACCCTAACCCTAACCCTAACCCTAACCCTAACCCTAACCCTAACCCTAACCCTAACCCTAACCCTAACCCTAACCCTAACCCTAACCCTAACCCTAACCCTAACCCTAACCCTAACCCTAACCCTAACCCTAACCCTAACCCTAACCCTAACCCTAACCCTAACCCTAACCCTAACCCTAACCCTAACCCTAACCCTAACCCTAACCCTAACCCTAACCCTAACCCTAACCCTAACCCTAACCCTAACCCTAACCCTAACCCTAACCCTAACCCTAACCCTAACCCTAACCCTAACCCTAACCCTAACCCTAACCCTAACCCTAACCCTAACCCTAACCCTAACCCTAACCCTAACCCTAACCCTAACCCTAACCCTAACCCTAACCCTAACCCTAACCCTAACCCTAACCCTAACCCTAACCCTAACCCTAACCCTAACCCTAACCCTAACCCTAACCCTAACCCTAACCCTAACCCTAACCCTAACCCTAACCCTAACCCTAACCCTAACCCTAACCCTAACCCTAACCCTAACCCTAACCCTAACCCTAACCCTAACCCTAACCCTAACCCTAACCCTAACCCTAACCCTAACCCTAACCCTAACCCTAACCCTAACCCTAACCCTAACCCTAACCCTAACCCTAACCCTAACCCTAACCCTAACCCTAACCCTAACCCTAACCCTAACCCTAACCCTAACCCTAACCCTAACCCTAACCCTAACCCTAACCCTAACCCTAACCCTAACCCTAACCCTAACCCTAACCCTAACCCTAACCCTAACCCTAACCCTAACCCTAACCCTAACCCTAACCCTAACCCTAACCCTAACCCTAACCCTAACCCTAACCCTAACCCTAACCCTAACCCTAACCCTAACCCTAACCCTAACCCTAACCCTAACCCTAACCCTAACCCTAACCCTAACCCTAACCCTAACCCTAACCCTAACCCTAACCCTAACCCTAACCCTAACCCTAACCCTAACCCTAACCCTAACCCTAACCCTAACCCTAACCCTAACCCTAACCCTAACCCTAACCCTAACCCTAACCCTAACCCTAACCCTAACCCTAACCCTAACCCTAACCCTAACCCTAACCCTAACCCTAACCCTAACCCTAACCCTAACCCTAACCCTAACCCTAACCCTAACCCTAACCCTAACCCTAACCCTAACCCTAACCCTAACCCTAACCCTAACCCTAACCCTAACCCTAACCCTAACCCTAACCCTAACCCTAACCCTAACCCTAACCCTAACCCTAACCCTAACCCTAACCCTAACCCTAACCCTAACCCTAACCCTAACCCTAACCCTAACCCTAACCCTAACCCTAACCCTAACCCTAACCCTAACCCTAACCCTAACCCTAACCCTAACCCTAACCCTAACCCTAACCCTAACCCTAACCCTAACCCTAACCCTAACCCAACCCTAACCCTAACCCTAACCCTAACCCTAACCCTAACCCTAACCCTAACCCTAACCCTAACCCTAACCCTAACCCTAACCCTAACCCAACCCTAACCCTAACCCTAACCCTAACCCTAACCCTAACCCTAACCCTAACCCTAACCCTAACCCTAACCCTAACCCTAACCCTAACCCTAACCCTAACCCTAACCCTAACCCTAACCCTAACCCTAACCCTAACCCTAACCCTAACCCTAACCCTAACCCTAACCCTAACCCTAACCCTAACCCTAACCCTAACCCTAACCCTAACCCTAACCCTAACCCTAACCCTAACCCTAACCCTAACCCTAACCCTAACCCTAACCCTAACCCTAACCCTAACCCTAACCCTAACCCTAACCCTAACCCTAACCCTAACCCTAACCCTA
>NW_027308718.1:0-47500 GCF_047496885.1 Scyliorhinus torazame | reverse complement strand
TAACCCTAACCCTAACCCTAACCCTAACCCTAACCCTAACCCTAACCCTAACCCTAACCCTAACCCTAACCCTAACCCTAACCCTAACCCTAACCCTAACCCTAACCCTAACCCTAACCCTAACCCTAACCCTAACCCTAACCCTAACCCTAACCCTAACCCTAACCCTAACCCTAACCCTAACCCTAACCCTAACCCTAACCCTAACCCTAACCCTAACCCTAACCCTAACCCTAACCCTAACCCTAACCCTAACCCTAACCCTAACCCTAACCCTAACCCTAACCCTAACCCTAACCCTAACCCTAACCCTAACCCTAACCCTAACCCTAACCCTAACCCTAACCCTAACCCTAACCCTAACCCTAACCCTAACCCTAACCCTAACCCTAACCCTAACCCTAACCCTAACCCTAACCCTAACCCTAACCCTAACCCTAACCCTAACCCTAACCCTAACCCTAACCCTAACCCTAACCCTAACCCTAACCCTAACCCTAACCCTAACCCTAACCCTAACCCTAACCCTAACCCTAACCCTAACCCTAACCCTAACCCTAACCCTAACCCTAACCCTAACCCTAACCCTAACCCTAACCCTAACCCTAACCCTAACCCTAACCCTAACCCTAACCCTAACCCTAACCCTAACCCTAACCCTAACCCTAACCCTAACCCTAACCCTAACCCTAACCCTAACCCTAACCCTAACCCTAACCCTAACCCTAACCCTAACCCTAACCCTAACCCTAACCCTAACCCTAACCCTAACCCTAACCCTAACCCTAACCCTAACCCTAACCCTAACCCTAACCCTAACCCTAACCCTAACCCTAACCCTAACCCTAACCCTAACCCTAACCCTAACCCTAACCCTAACCCTAACCCTAACCCTAACCCTAACCCTAACCCTAACCCTAACCCTAACCCTAACCCTAACCCTAACCCTAACCCTAACCCTAACCCTAACCCTAACCCTAACCCTAACCCTAACCCTAACCCTAACCCTAACCCTAACCCTAACCCTAACCCTAACCCTAACCCTAACCCTAACCCTAACCCTAACCCTAACCCTAACCCTAACCCTAACCCTAACCCTAACCCTAACCCTAACCCTAACCCTAACCCTAACCCTAACCCTAACCCTAACCCTAACCCTAACCCTAACCCTAACCCTAACCCTAACCCTAACCCTAACCCTAACCCTAACCCTAACCCTAACCCTAACCCTAACCCTAACCCTAACCCTAACCCTAACCCTAACCCTAACCCTAACCCTAACCCTAACCCTAACCCTAACCCTAACCCTAACCCTAACCCTAACCCTAACCCTAACCCTAACCCTAACCCTAACCCTAACCCTAACCCTAACCCTAACCCTAACCCTAACCCTAACCCTAACCCTAACCCTAACCCTAACCCTAACCCTAACCCTAACCCTAACCCTAACCCTAACCCTAACCCTAACCCTAACCCTAACCCTAACCCTAACCCTAACCCTAACCCTAACCCTAACCCTAACCCTAACCCTAACCCTAACCCTAACCCTAACCCTAACCCTAACCCTAACCCTAACCCTAACCCTAACCCTAACCCTAACCCTAACCCTAACCCTAACCCTAACCCTAACCCTAACCCTAACCCTAACCCTAACCCTAACCCTAACCCTAACCCTAACCCTAACCCTAACCCTAACCCTAACCCTAACCCTAACCCTAACCCTAACCCTAACCCTAACCCTAACCCTAACCCTAACCCTAACCCTAACCCTAACCCTAACCCTAACCCTAACCCTAACCCTAACCCTAACCCTAACCCTAACCCTAACCCTAACCCTAACCCTAACCCTAACCCTAACCCTAACCCTAACCCTAACCCTAACCCTAACCCTAACCCTAACCCTAACCCTAACCCTAACCCTAACCCTAACCCTAACCCTAACCCTAACCCTAACCCTAACCCTAACCCTAACCCTAACCCTAACCCTAACCCTAACCCTAACCCTAACCCTAACCCTAACCCTAACCCTAACCCTAACCCTAACCCTAACCCTAACCCTAACCCTAACCCTAACCCTAACCCTAACCCTAACCCTAACCCTAACCCTAACCCTAACCCTAACCCTAACCCTAACCCTAACCCTAACCCTAACCCTAACCCTAACCCTAACCCTAACCCTAACCCTAACCCTAACCCTAACCCTAACCCTAACCCTAACCCTAACCCTAACCCTAACCCTAACCCTAACCCTAACCCTAACCCTAACCCTAACCCTAACCCTAACCCTAACCCTAACCCTAACCCTAACCCTAACCCTAACCCTAACCCTAACCCTAACCCTAACCCTAACCCTAACCCTAACCCTAACCCTAACCCTAACCCTAACCCTAACCCTAACCCTAACCCTAACCCTAACCCTAACCCTAACCCTAACCCTAACCCTAACCCTAACCCTAACCCTAACCCTAACCCTAACCCTAACCCTAACCCTAACCCTAACCCTAACCCTAACCCTAACCCTAACCCTAACCCTAACCCTAACCCTAACCCTAACCCTAACCCTAACCCTAACCCTAACCCTAACCCTAACCCTAACCCTAACCCTAACCCTAACCCTAACCCTAACCCTAACCCTAACCCTAACCCTAACCCTAACCCTAACCCTAACCCTAACCCTAACCCTAACCCTAACCCTAACCCTAACCCTAACCCTAACCCTAACCCTAACCCTAACCCTAACCCTAACCCTAACCCTAACCCTAACCCTAACCCTAACCCTAACCCTAACCCTAACCCTAACCCTAACCCTAACCCTAACCCTAACCCTAACCCTAACCCTAACCCTAACCCTAACCCTAACCCTAACCCTAACCCTAACCCTAACCCTAACCCTAACCCTAACCCTAACCCTAACCCTAACCCTAACCCTAACCCTAACCCTAACCCTAACCCTAACCCTAACCCTAACCCTAACCCTAACCCTAACCCTAACCCTAACCCTAACCCTAACCCTAACCCTAACCCTAACCCTAACCCTAACCCTAACCCTAACCCTAACCCTAACCCTAACCCTAACCCTAACCCTAACCCTAACCCTAACCCTAACCCTAACCCTAACCCTAACCCTAACCCTAACCCTAACCCTAACCCTAACCCTAACCCTAACCCTAACCCTAACCCTAACCCTAACCCTAACCCTAACCCTAACCCTAACCCTAACCCTAACCCTAACCCTAACCCTAACCCTAACCCTAACCCTAACCCTAACCCTAACCCTAACCCTAACCCTAACCCTAACCCTAACCCTAACCCTAACCCTAACCCTAACCCTAACCCTAACCCTAACCCTAACCCTAACCCTAACCCTAACCCTAACCCTAACCCTAACCCTAACCCTAACCCTAACCCTAACCCTAACCCTAACCCTAACCCTAACCCTAACCCTAACCCTAACCCTAACCCTAACCCTAACCCTAACCCTAACCCTAACCCTAACCCTAACCCTAACCCTAACCCTAACCCTAACCCTAACCCTAACCCTAACCCTAACCCTAACCCTAACCCTAACCCTAACCCTAACCCTAACCCTAACCCTAACCCTAACCCTAACCCTAACCCTAACCCTAACCCTAACCCTAACCCTAACCCTAACCCTAACCCTAACCCTAACCCTAACCCTAACCCTAACCCTAACCCTAACCCTAACCCTAACCCTAACCCTAACCCTAACCCTAACCCTAACCCTAACCCTAACCCTAACCCTAACCCTAACCCTAACCCTAACCCTAACCCTAACCCTAACCCTAACCCTAACCCTAACCCTAACCCTAACCCTAACCCTAACCCTAACCCTAACCCTAACCCTAACCCTAACCCTAACCCTAACCCTAACCCTAACCCTAACCCTAACCCTAACCCTAACCCTAACCCTAACCCTAACCCTAACCCTAACCCTAACCCTAACCCTAACCCTAACCCTAACCCTAACCCTAACCCTAACCCTAACCCTAACCCTAACCCTAACCCTAACCCTAACCCTAACCCTAACCCTAACCCTAACCCTAACCCTAACCCTAACCCTAACCCTAACCCTAACCCTAACCCTAACCCTAACCCTAACCCTAACCCTAACCCTAACCCTAACCCTAACCCTAACCCTAACCCTAACCCTAACCCTAACCCTAACCCTAACCCTAACCCTAACCCTAACCCTAACCCTAACCCTAACCCTAACCCTAACCCTAACCCTAACCCTAACCCTAACCCTAACCCTAACCCTAACCCTAACCCTAACCCTAACCCTAACCCTAACCCTAACCCTAACCCTAACCCTAACCCTAACCCTAACCCTAACCCTAACCCTAACCCTAACCCTAACCCTAACCCTAACCCTAACCCTAACCCTAACCCTAACCCTAACCCTAACCCTAACCCTAACCCTAACCCTAACCCTAACCCTAACCCTAACCCTAACCCTAACCCTAACCCTAACCCTAACCCTAACCCTAACCCTAACCCTAACCCTAACCCTAACCCTAACCCTAACCCTAACCCTAACCCTAACCCTAACCCTAACCCTAACCCTAACCCTAACCCTAACCCTAACCCTAACCCTAACCCTAACCCTAACCCTAACCCTAACCCTAACCCTAACCCTAACCCTAACCCTAACCCTAACCCTAACCCTAACCCTAACCCTAACCCTAACCCTAACCCTAACCCTAACCCTAACCCTAACCCTAACCCTAACCCTAACCCTAACCCTAACCCTAACCCTAACCCTAACCCTAACCCTAACCCTAACCCTAACCCTAACCCTAACCCTAACCCTAACCCTAACCCTAACCCTAACCCTAACCCTAACCCTAACCCTAACCCTAACCCTAACCCTAACCCTAACCCTAACCCTAACCCTAACCCTAACCCTAACCCTAACCCTAACCCTAACCCTAACCCTAACCCTAACCCTAACCCTAACCCTAACCCTAACCCTAACCCTAACCCTAACCCTAACCCTAACCCTAACCCTAACCCTAACCCTAACCCTAACCCTAACCCTAACCCTAACCCTAACCCTAACCCTAACCCTAACCCTAACCCTAACCCTAACCCTAACCCTAACCCTAACCCTAACCCTAACCCTAACCCTAACCCTAACCCTAACCCTAACCCTAACCCTAACCCTAACCCTAACCCTAACCCTAACCCTAACCCTAACCCTAACCCTAACCCTAACCCTAACCCTAACCCTAACCCTAACCCTAACCCTAACCCTAACCCTAACCCTAACCCTAACCCTAACCCTAACCCTAACCCTAACCCTAACCCTAACCCTAACCCTAACCCTAACCCTAACCCTAACCCTAACCCTAACCCTAACCCTAACCCTAACCCTAACCCTAACCCTAACCCTAACCCTAACCCTAACCCTAACCCTAACCCTAACCCTAACCCTAACCCTAACCCTAACCCTAACCCTAACCCTAACCCTAACCCTAACCCTAACCCTAACCCTAACCCTAACCCTAACCCTAACCCTAACCCTAACCCTAACCCTAACCCTAACCCTAACCCTAACCCTAACCCTAACCCTAACCCTAACCCTAACCCTAACCCTAACCCTAACCCTAACCCTAACCCTAACCCTAACCCTAACCCTAACCCTAACCCTAACCCTAACCCTAACCCTAACCCTAACCCTAACCCTAACCCTAACCCTAACCCTAACCCTAACCCTAACCCTAACCCTAACCCTAACCCTAACCCTAACCCTAACCCTAACCCTAACCCTAACCCTAACCCTAACCCTAACCCTCAACCCTAACCCTAACCCTAACCCTAACCCTAACCCTAACCCTAACCCTAACCCTAACCCTAACCCTAACCCTAACCCTAACCCTAACCCTAACCCTAACCCTAACCCTAACCCTAACCCTAACCCTAACCCTAACCCTAACCCTAACCCTAACCCTAACCCTAACCCTAACCCTAACCCTAACCCTAACCCTAACCCTAACCCTAACCCTAACCCTAACCCTAACCCTAACCCTAACCCTAACCCTAACCCTAACCCTAACCCTAACCCTAACCCTAACCCTAACCCTAACCCTAACCCTAACCCTAACCCTAACCCTAACCCTAACCCTAACCCTAACCCTAACCCTAACCCTAACCCTAACCCTAACCCTAACCCTAACCCTAACCCTAACCCTAACCCTAACCCTAACCCTAACCCTAACCCTAACCCTAACCCTAACCCTAACCCTAACCCTAACCCTAACCCTAACCCTAACCCTAACCCTAACCCTAACCCTAACCCTAACCCTAACCCTAACCCTAACCCTAACCCTAACCCTAACCCTAACCCTAACCCTAACCCTAACCCTAACCCTAACCCTAACCCTAACCCTAACCCTAACCCTAACCCTAACCCTAACCCTAACCCTAACCCTAACCCTAACCCTAACCCTAACCCTAACCCTAACCCTAACCCTAACCCTAACCCTAACCCTAACCCTAACCCTAACCCTAACCCTAACCCTAACCCTAACCCTAACCCTAACCCTAACCCTAACCCTAACCCTAACCCTAACCCTAACCCTAACCCTAACCCTAACCCTAACCCTAACCCTAACCCTAACCCTAACCCTAACCCTAACCCTAACCCTAACCCTAACCCTAACCCTAACCCTAACCCTAACCCTAACCCTAACCCTAACCCTAACCCTAACCCTAACCCTAACCCTAACCCTAACCCTAACCCTAACCCTAACCCTAACCCTAACCCTAACCCTAACCCTAACCCTAACCCTAACCCTAACCCTAACCCTAACCCTAACCCTAACCCTAACCCTAACCCTAACCCTAACCCTAACCCTAACCCTAACCCTAACCCTAACCCTAACCCTAACCCTAACCCTAACCCTAACCCTAACCCTAACCCTAACCCTAACCCTAACCCTAACCCTAACCCTAACCCTAACCCTAACCCTAACCCTAACCCTAACCCTAACCCTAACCCTAACCCTAACCCTAACCCTAACCCTAACCCTAACCCTAACCCTAACCCTAACCCTAACCCTAACCCTAACCCTAACCCTAACCCTAACCCTAACCCTAACCCTAACCCTAACCCTAACCCTAACCCTAACCCTAACCCTAACCCTAACCCTAACCCTAACCCTAACCCTAACCCTAACCCTAACCCTAACCCTAACCCTAACCCTAACCCTAACCCTAACCCTAACCCTAACCCTAACCCTAACCCTAACCCTAACCCTAACCCTAACCCTAACCCTAACCCTAACCCTAACCCTAACCCTAACCCTAACCCTAACCCTAACCCTAACCCTAACCCTAACCCTAACCCTAACCCTAACCCTAACCCTAACCCTAACCCTAACCCTAACCCTAACCCTAACCCTAACCCTAACCCTAACCCTAACCCTAACCCTAACCCTAACCCTAACCCTAACCCTAACCCTAACCCTAACCCTAACCCTAACCCTAACCCTAACCCTAACCCTAACCCTAACCCTAACCCTAACCCTAACCCTAACCCTAACCCTAACCCTAACCCTAACCCTAACCCTAACCCTAACCCTAACCCTAACCCTAACCCTAACCCTAACCCTAACCCTAACCCTAACCCTAACCCTAACCCTAACCCTAACCCTAACCCTAACCCTAACCCTAACCCTAACCCTAACCCTAACCCTAACCCTAACCCTAACCCTAACCCTAACCCTAACCCTAACCCTAACCCTAACCCTAACCCTAACCCTAACCCTAACCCTAACCCTAACCCTAACCCTAACCCTAACCCTAACCCTAACCCTAACCCTAACCCTAACCCTAACCCTAACCCTAACCCTAACCCTAACCCTAACCCTAACCCTAACCCTAACCCTAACCCTAACCCTAACCCTAACCCTAACCCTAACCCTAACCCTAACCCTAACCCTAACCCTAACCCTAACCCTAACCCTAACCCTAACCCTAACCCTAACCCTAACCCTAACCCTAACCCTAACCCTAACCCTAACCCTAACCCTAACCCTAACCCTAACCCTAACCCTAACCCTAACCCTAACCCTAACCCTAACCCTAACCCTAACCCTAACCCTAACCCTAACCCTAACCCTAACCCTAACCCTAACCCTAACCCTAACCCTAACCCTAACCCTAACCCTAACCCTAACCCTAACCCTAACCCTAACCCTAACCCTAACCCTAACCCTAACCCTAACCCTAACCCTAACCCTAACCCTAACCCTAACCCTAACCCTAACCCTAACCCTAACCCTAACCCTAACCCTAACCCTAACCCTAACCCTAACCCTAACCCTAACCCTAACCCTAACCCTAACCCTAACCCTAACCCTAACCCTAACCCTAACCCTAACCCTAACCCTAACCCTAACCCTAACCCTAACCCTAACCCTAACCCTAACCCTAACCCTAACCCTAACCCTAACCCTAACCCTAACCCTAACCCTAACCCTAACCCTAACCCTAACCCTAACCCTAACCCTAACCCTAACCCTAACCCTAACCCTAACCCTAACCCTAACCCTAACCCTAACCCTAACCCTAACCCTAACCCTAACCCTAACCCTAACCCTAACCCTAACCCTAACCCTAACCCTAACCCTAACCCTAACCCTAACCCTAACCCTAACCCTAACCCTAACCCTAACCCTAACCCTAACCCTAACCCTAACCCTAACCCTAACCCTAACCCTAACCCTAACCCTAACCCTAACCCTAACCCTAACCCTAACCCTAACCCTAACCCTAACCCTAACCCTAACCCTAACCCTAACCCTAACCCTAACCCTAACCCTAACCCTAACCCTAACCCTAACCCTAACCCTAACCCTAACCCTAACCCTAACCCTAACCCTAACCCTAACCCTAACCCTAACCCTAACCCTAACCCTAACCCTAACCCTAACCCTAACCCTAACCCTAACCCTAACCCTAACCCTAACCCTAACCCTAACCCTAACCCTAACCCTAACCCTAACCCTAACCCTAACCCTAACCCTAACCCTAACCCTAACCCTAACCCTAACCCTAACCCTAACCCTAACCCTAACCCTAACCCTAACCCTAACCCTAACCCTAACCCTAACCCTAACCCTAACCCTAACCCTAACCCTAACCCTAACCCTAACCCTAACCCTAACCCTAACCCTAACCCTAACCCTAACCCTAACCCTAACCCTAACCCTAACCCTAACCCTAACCCTAACCCTAACCCTAACCCTAACCCTAACCCTAACCCTAACCCTAACCCTAACCCTAACCCTAACCCTAACCCTAACCCTAACCCTAACCCTAACCCTAACCCTAACCCTAACCCTAACCCTAACCCTAACCCTAACCCTAACCCTAACCCTAACCCTAACCCTAACCCTAACCCTAACCCTAACCCTAACCCTAACCCTAACCCTAACCCTAACCCTAACCCTAACCCTAACCCTAACCCTAACCCTAACCCTAACCCTAACCCTAACCCTAACCCTAACCCTAACCCTAACCCTAACCCTAACCCTAACCCTAACCCTAACCCTAACCCTAACCCTAACCCTAACCCTAACCCTAACCCTAACCCTAACCCTAACCCTAACCCTAACCCTAACCCTAACCCTAACCCTAACCCTAACCCTAACCCTAACCCTAACCCTAACCCTAACCCTAACCCTAACCCTAACCCTAACCCTAACCCTAACCCTAACCCTAACCCTAACCCTAACCCTAACCCTAACCCTAACCCTAACCCTAACCCTAACCCTAACCCTAACCCTAACCCTAACCCTAACCCTAACCCTAACCCTAACCCTAACCCTAACCCTAACCCTAACCCTAACCCTAACCCTAACCCTAACCCTAACCCTAACCCTAACCCTAACCCTAACCCTAACCCTAACCCTAACCCTAACCCTAACCCTAACCCTAACCCTAACCCTAACCCTAACCCTAACCCTAACCCTAACCCTAACCCTAACCCTAACCCTAACCCTAACCCTAACCCTAACCCTAACCCTAACCCTAACCCTAACCCTAACCCTAACCCTAACCCTAACCCTAACCCTAACCCTAACCCTAACCCTAACCCTAACCCTAACCCTAACCCTAACCCTAACCCTAACCCTAACCCTAACCCTAACCCTAACCCTAACCCTAACCCTAACCCTAACCCTAACCCTAACCCTAACCCTAACCCTAACCCTAACCCTAACCCTAACCCTAACCCTAACCCTAACCCTAACCCTAACCCTAACCCTAACCCTAACCCTAACCCTAACCCTAACCCTAACCCTAACCCTAACCCTAACCCTAACCCTAACCCTAACCCTAACCCTAACCCTAACCCTAACCCTAACCCTAACCCTAACCCTAACCCTAACCCTAACCCTAACCCTAACCCTAACCCTAACCCTAACCCTAACCCTAACCCTAACCCTAACCCTAACCCTAACCCTAACCCTAACCCTAACCCTAACCCTAACCCTAACCCTAACCCTAACCCTAACCCTAACCCTAACCCTAACCCTAACCCTAACCCTAACCCTAACCCTAACCCTAACCCTAACCCTAACCCTAACCCTAACCCTAACCCTAACCCTAACCCTAACCCTAACCCTAACCCTAACCCTAACCCTAACCCTAACCCTAACCCTAACCCTAACCCTAACCCTAACCCTAACCCTAACCCTAACCCTAACCCTAACCCTAACCCTAACCCTAACCCTAACCCTAACCCTAACCCTAACCCTAACCCTAACCCTAACCCTAACCCTAACCCTAACCCTAACCCTAACCCTAACCCTAACCCTAACCCTAACCCTAACCCTAACCCTAACCCTAACCCTAACCCTAACCCTAACCCTAACCCTAACCCTAACCCTAACCCTAACCCTAACCCTAACCCTAACCCTAACCCTAACCCTAACCCTAACCCTAACCCTAACCCTAACCCTAACCCTAACCCTAACCCTAACCCTAACCCTAACCCTAACCCTAACCCTAACCCTAACCCTAACCCTAACCCTAACCCTAACCCTAACCCTAACCCTAACCCTAACCCTAACCCTAACCCTAACCCTAACCCTAACCCTAACCCTAACCCTAACCCTAACCCTAACCCTAACCCTAACCCTAACCCTAACCCTAACCCTAACCCTAACCCTAACCCTAACCCTAACCCTAACCCTAACCCTAACCCTAACCCTAACCCTAACCCTAACCCTAACCCTAACCCTAACCCTAACCCTAACCCTAACCCTAACCCTAACCCTAACCCTAACCCTAACCCTAACCCTAACCCTAACCCTAACCCTAACCCTAACCCTAACCCTAACCCTAACCCTAACCCTAACCCTAACCCTAACCCTAACCCTAACCCTAACCCTAACCCTAACCCTAACCCTAACCCTAACCCTAACCCTAACCCTAACCCTAACCCTAACCCTAACCCTAACCCTAACCCTAACCCTAACCCTAACCCTAACCCTAACCCTAACCCTAACCCTAACCCTAACCCTAACCCTAACCCTAACCCTAACCCTAACCCTAACCCTAACCCTAACCCTAACCCTAACCCTAACCCTAACCCTAACCCTAACCCTAACCCTAACCCTAACCCTAACCCTAACCCTAACCCTAACCCTAACCCTAACCCTAACCCTAACCCTAACCCTAACCCTAACCCTAACCCTAACCCTAACCCTAACCCTAACCCTAACCCTAACCCTAACCCTAACCCTAACCCTAACCCTAACCCTAACCCTAACCCTAACCCTAACCCTAACCCTAACCCTAACCCTAACCCTAACCCTAACCCTAACCCTAACCCTAACCCTAACCCTAACCCTAACCCTAACCCTAACCCTAACCCTAACCCTAACCCTAACCCTAACCCTAACCCTAACCCTAACCCTAACCCTAACCCTAACCCTAACCCTAACCCTAACCCTAACCCTAACCCTAACCCTAACCCTAACCCTAACCCTAACCCTAACCCTAACCCTAACCCTAACCCTAACCCTAACCCTAACCCTAACCCTAACCCTAACCCTAACCCTAACCCTAACCCTAACCCTAACCCTAACCCTAACCCTAACCCTAACCCTAACCCTAACCCTAACCCTAACCCTAACCCTAACCCTAACCCTAACCCTAACCCTAACCCTAACCCTAACCCTAACCCTAACCCTAACCCTAACCCTAACCCTAACCCTAACCCTAACCCTAACCCTAACCCTAACCCTAACCCTAACCCTAACCCTAACCCTAACCCTAACCCTAACCCTAACCCTAACCCTAACCCTAACCCTAACCCTAACCCTAACCCTAACCCTAACCCTAACCCTAACCCTAACCCTAACCCTAACCCTAACCCTAACCCTAACCCTAACCCTAACCCTAACCCTAACCCTAACCCTAACCCTAACCCTAACCCTAACCCTAACCCTAACCCTAACCCTAACCCTAACCCTAACCCTAACCCTAACCCTAACCCTAACCCTAACCCTAACCCTAACCCTAACCCTAACCCTAACCCTAACCCTAACCCTAACCCTAACCCTAACCCTAACCCTAACCCTAACCCTAACCCTAACCCTAACCCTAACCCTAACCCTAACCCTAACCCTAACCCTAACCCTAACCCTAACCCTAACCCTAACCCTAACCCTAACCCTAACCCTAACCCTAACCCTAACCCTAACCCTAACCCTAACCCTAACCCTAACCCTAACCCTAACCCTAACCCTAACCCTAACCCTAACCCTAACCCTAACCCTAACCCTAACCCTAACCCTAACCCTAACCCTAACCCTAACCCTAACCCTAACCCTAACCCTAACCCTAACCCTAACCCTAACCCTAACCCTAACCCTAACCCTAACCCTAACCCTAACCCTAACCCTAACCCTAACCCTAACCCTAACCCTAACCCTAACCCTAACCCTAACCCTAACCCTAACCCTAACCCTAACCCTAACCCTAACCCTAACCCTAACCCTAACCCTAACCCTAACCCTAACCCTAACCCTAACCCTAACCCTAACCCTAACCCTAACCCTAACCCTAACCCTAACCCTAACCCTAACCCTAACCCTAACCCTAACCCTAACCCTAACCCTAACCCTAACCCTAACCCTAACCCTAACCCTAACCCTAACCCTAACCCTAACCCTAACCCTAACCCTAACCCTAACCCTAACCCTAACCCTAACCCTAACCCTAACCCTAACCCTAACCCTAACCCTAACCCTAACCCTAACCCTAACCCTAACCCTAACCCTAACCCTAACCCTAACCCTAACCCTAACCCTAACCCTAACCCTAACCCTAACCCTAACCCTAACCCTAACCCTAACCCTAACCCTAACCCTAACCCTAACCCTAACCCTAACCCTAACCCTAACCCTAACCCTAACCCTAACCCTAACCCTAACCCTAACCCTAACCCTAACCCTAACCCTAACCCTAACCCTAACCCTAACCCTAACCCTAACCCTAACCCTAACCCTAACCCTAACCCTAACCCTAACCCTAACCCTAACCCTAACCCTAACCCTAACCCTAACCCTAACCCTAACCCTAACCCTAACCCTAACCCTAACCCTAACCCTAACCCTAACCCTAACCCTAACCCTAACCCTAACCCTAACCCTAACCCTAACCCTAACCCTAACCCTAACCCTAACCCTAACCCTAACCCTAACCCTAACCCTAACCCTAACCCTAACCCTAACCCTAACCCTAACCCTAACCCTAACCCTAACCCTAACCCTAACCCTAACCCTAACCCTAACCCTAACCCTAACCCTAACCCTAACCCTAACCCTAACCCTAACCCTAACCCTAACCCTAACCCTAACCCTAACCCTAACCCTAACCCTAACCCTAACCCTAACCCTAACCCTAACCCTAACCCTAACCCTAACCCTAACCCTAACCCTAACCCTAACCCTAACCCTAACCCTAACCCTAACCCTAACCCTAACCCTAACCCTAACCCTAACCCTAACCCTAACCCTAACCCTAACCCTAACCCTAACCCTAACCCTAACCCTAACCCTAACCCTAACCCTAACCCTAACCCTAACCCTAACCCTAACCCTAACCCTAACCCTAACCCTAACCCTAACCCTAACCCTAACCCTAACCCTAACCCTAACCCTAACCCTAACCCTAACCCTAACCCTAACCCTAACCCTAACCCTAACCCTAACCCTAACCCTAACCCTAACCCTAACCCTAACCCTAACCCTAACCCTAACCCTAACCCTAACCCTAACCCTAACCCTAACCCTAACCCTAACCCTAACCCTAACCCTAACCCTAACCCTAACCCTAACCCTAACCCTAACCCTAACCCTAACCCTAACCCTAACCCTAACCCTAACCCTAACCCTAACCCTAACCCTAACCCTAACCCTAACCCTAACCCTAACCCTAACCCTAACCCTAACCCTAACCCTAACCCTAACCCTAACCCTAACCCTAACCCTAACCCTAACCCTAACCCTAACCCTAACCCTAACCCTAACCCTAACCCTAACCCTAACCCTAACCCTAACCCTAACCCTAACCCTAACCCTAACCCTAACCCTAACCCTAACCCTAACCCTAACCCTAACCCTAACCCTAACCCTAACCCTAACCCTAACCCTAACCCTAACCCTAACCCTAACCCTAACCCTAACCCTAACCCTAACCCTAACCCTAACCCTAACCCTAACCCTAACCCTAACCCTAACCCTAACCCTAACCCTAACCCTAACCCTAACCCTAACCCTAACCCTAACCCTAACCCTAACCCTAACCCTAACCCTAACCCTAACCCTAACCCTAACCCTAACCCTAACCCTAACCCTAACCCTAACCCTAACCCTAACCCTAACCCTAACCCTAACCCTAACCCTAACCCTAACCCTAACCCTAACCCTAACCCTAACCCTAACCCTAACCCTAACCCTAACCCTAACCCTAACCCTAACCCTAACCCTAACCCTAACCCTAACCCTAACCCTAACCCTAACCCTAACCCTAACCCTAACCCTAACCCTAACCCTAACCCTAACCCTAACCCTAACCCTAACCCTAACCCTAACCCTAACCCTAACCCTAACCCTAACCCTAACCCTAACCCTAACCCTAACCCTAACCCTAACCCTAACCCTAACCCTAACCCTAACCCTAACCCTAACCCTAACCCTAACCCTAACCCTAACCCTAACCCTAACCCTAACCCTAACCCTAACCCTAACCCTAACCCTAACCCTAACCCTAACCCTAACCCTAACCCTAACCCTAACCCTAACCCTAACCCTAACCCTAACCCTAACCCTAACCCTAACCCTAACCCTAACCCTAACCCTAACCCTAACCCTAACCCTAACCCTAACCCTAACCCTAACCCTAACCCTAACCCTAACCCTAACCCTAACCCTAACCCTAACCCTAACCCTAACCCTAACCCTAACCCTAACCCTAACCCTAACCCTAACCCTAACCCTAACCCTAACCCTAACCCTAACCCTAACCCTAACCCTAACCCTAACCCTAACCCTAACCCTAACCCTAACCCTAACCCTAACCCTAACCCTAACCCTAACCCTAACCCTAACCCTAACCCTAACCCTAACCCTAACCCTAACCCTAACCCTAACCCTAACCCTAACCCTAACCCTAACCCTAACCCTAACCCTAACCCTAACCCTAACCCTAACCCTAACCCTAACCCTAACCCTAACCCTAACCCTAACCCTAACCCTAACCCTAACCCTAACCCTAACCCTAACCCTAACCCTAACCCTAACCCTAACCCTAACCCTAACCCTAACCCTAACCCTAACCCTAACCCTAACCCTAACCCTAACCCTAACCCTAACCCTAACCCTAACCCTAACCCTAACCCTAACCCTAACCCTAACCCTAACCCTAACCCTAACCCTAACCCTAACCCTAACCCTAACCCTAACCCTAACCCTAACCCTAACCCTAACCCTAACCCTAACCCTAACCCTAACCCTAACCCTAACCCTAACCCTAACCCTAACCCTAACCCTAACCCTAACCCTAACCCTAACCCTAACCCTAACCCTAACCCTAACCCTAACCCTAACCCTAACCCTAACCCTAACCCTAACCCTAACCCTAACCCTAACCCTAACCCTAACCCTAACCCTAACCCTAACCCTAACCCTAACCCTAACCCTAACCCTAACCCTAACCCTAACCCTAACCCTAACCCTAACCCTAACCCTAACCCTAACCCTAACCCTAACCCTAACCCTAACCCTAACCCTAACCCTAACCCTAACCCTAACCCTAACCCTAACCCTAACCCTAACCCTAACCCTAACCCTAACCCTAACCCTAACCCTAACCCTAACCCTAACCCTAACCCTAACCCTAACCCTAACCCTAACCCTAACCCTAACCCTAACCCTAACCCTAACCCTAACCCTAACCCTAACCCTAACCCTAACCCTAACCCTAACCCTAACCCTAACCCTAACCCTAACCCTAACCCTAACCCTAACCCTAACCCTAACCCTAACCCTAACCCTAACCCTAACCCTAACCCTAACCCTAACCCTAACCCTAACCCTAACCCTAACCCTAACCCTAACCCTAACCCTAACCCTAACCCTAACCCTAACCCTAACCCTAACCCTAACCCTAACCCTAACCCTAACCCTAACCCTAACCCTAACCCTAACCCTAACCCTAACCCTAACCCTAACCCTAACCCTAACCCTAACCCTAACCCTAACCCTAACCCTAACCCTAACCCTAACCCTAACCCTAACAACCCTAACCCTAACCCTAACCCTAACCCTAACCCTAACCCTAACCCTAACCCTAACCCTAACCCTAACCCTAACCCTAACCCTAACCCTAACCCTAACCCTAACCCTAACCCTAACCCTAACCCTAACCCTAACCCTAACCCTAACCCTAACCCTAACCCTAACCCTAACCCTAACCCTAACCCTAACCCTAACCCTAACCCTAACCCTAACCCTAACCCTAACCCTAACCCTAACCCTAACCCTAACCCTAACCCTAACCCTAACCCTAACCCTAACCCTAACCCTAACCCTAACCCTAACCCTAACCCTAACCCTAACCCTAACCCTAACCCTAACCCTAACCCTAACCCTAACCCTAACCCTAACCCTAACCCTAACCCTAACCCTAACCCTAACCCTAACCCTAACCCTAACCCTAACCCTAACCCTAACCCTAACCCTAACCCTAACCCTAACCCTAACCCTAACCCTAACCCTAACCCTAACCCTAACCCTAACCCTAACCCTAACCCTAACCCTAACCCTAACCCTAACCCTAACCCTAACCCTAACCCTAACCCTAACCCTAACCCTAACCCTAACCCTAACCCTAACCCTAACCCTAACCCTAACCCTAACCCTAACCCTAACCCTAACCCTAACCCTAACCCTAACCCTAACCCTAACCCTAACCCTAACCCTAACCCTAACCCTAACCCTAACCCTAACCCTAACCCTAACCCTAACCCTAACCCTAACCCTAACCCTAACCCTAACCCTAACCCTAACCCTAACCCTAACCCTAACCCTAACCCTAACCCTAACCCTAACCCTAACCCTAACCCTAACCCTAACCCTAACCCTAACCCTAACCCTAACCCTAACCCTAACCCTAACCCTAACCCTAACCCTAACCCTAACCCTAACCCTAACCCTAACCCTAACCCTAACCCTAACCCTAACCCTAACCCTAACCCTAACCCTAACCCTAACCCTAACCCTAACCCTAACCCTAACCCTAACCCTAACCCTAACCCTAACCCTAACCCTAACCCTAACCCTAACCCTAACCCTAACCCTAACCCTAACCCTAACCCTAACCCTAACCCTAACCCTAACCCTAACCCTAACCCTAACCCTAACCCTAACCCTAACCCTAACCCTAACCCTAACCCTAACCCTAACCCTAACCCTAACCCTAACCCTAACCCTAACCCTAACCCTAACCCTAACCCTAACCCTAACCCTAACCCTAACCCTAACCCTAACCCTAACCCTAACCCTAACCCTAACCCTAACCCTAACCCTAACCCTAACCCTAACCCTAACCCTAACCCTAACCCTAACCCTAACCCTAACCCTAACCCTAACCCTAACCCTAACCCTAACCCTAACCCTAACCCTAACCCTAACCCTAACCCTAACCCTAACCCTAACCCTAACCCTAACCCTAACCCTAACCCTAACCCTAACCCTAACCCTAACCCTAACCCTAACCCTAACCCTAACCCTAACCCTAACCCTAACCCTAACCCTAACCCTAACCCTAACCCTAACCCTAACCCTAACCCTAACCCTAACCCTAACCCTAACCCTAACCCTAACCCTAACCCTAACCCTAACCCTAACCCTAACCCTAACCCTAACCCTAACCCTAACCCTAACCCTAACCCTAACCCTAACCCTAACCCTAACCCTAACCCTAACCCTAACCCTAACCCTAACCCTAACCCTAACCCTAACCCTAACCCTAACCCTAACCCTAACCCTAACCCTAACCCTAACCCTAACCCTAACCCTAACCCTAACCCTAACCCTAACCCTAACCCTAACCCTAACCCTAACCCTAACCCTAACCCTAACCCTAACCCTAACCCTAACCCTAACCCTAACCCTAACCCTAACCCTAACCCTAACCCTAACCCTAACCCTAACCCTAACCCTAACCCTAACCCTAACCCTAACCCTAACCCTAACCCTAACCCTAACCCTAACCCTAACCCTAACCCTAACCCTAACCCTAACCCTAACCCTAACCCTAACCCTAACCCTAACCCTAACCCTAACCCTAACCCTAACCCTAACCCTAACCCTAACCCTAACCCTAACCCTAACCCTAACCCTAACCCTAACCCTAACCCTAACCCTAACCCTAACCCTAACCCTAACCCTAACCCTAACCCTAACCCTAACCCTAACCCTAACCCTAACCCTAACCCTAACCCTAACCCTAACCCTAACCCTAACCCTAACCCTAACCCTAACCCTAACCCTAACCCTAACCCTAACCCTAACCCTAACCCTAACCCTAACCCTAACCCTAACCCTAACCCTAACCCTAACCCTAACCCTAACCCTAACCCTAACCCTAACCCTAACCCTAACCCTAACCCTAACCCTAACCCTAACCCTAACCCTAACCCTAACCCTAACCCTAACCCTAACCCTAACCCTAACCCTAACCCTAACCCTAACCCTAACCCTAACCCTAACCCTAACCCTAACCCTAACCCTAACCCTAACCCTAACCCTAACCCTAACCCTAACCCTAACCCTAACCCTAACCCTAACCCTAACCCTAACCCTAACCCTAACCCTAACCCTAACCCTAACCCTAACCCTAACCCTAACCCTAACCCTAACCCTAACCCTAACCCTAACCCTAACCCTAACCCTAACCCTAACCCTAACCCTAACCCTAACCCTAACCCTAACCCTAACCCTAACCCTAACCCTAACCCTAACCCTAACCCTAACCCTAACCCTAACCCTAACCCTAACCCTAACCCTAACCCTAACCCTAACCCTAACCCTAACCCTAACCCTAACCCTAACCCTAACCCTAACCCTAACCCTAACCCTAACCCTAACCCTAACCCTAACCCTAACCCTAACCCTAACCCTAACCCTAACCCTAACCCTAACCCTAACCCTAACCCTAACCCTAACCCTAACCCTAACCCTAACCCTAACCCTAACCCTAACCCTAACCCTAACCCTAACCCTAACCCTAACCCTAACCCTAACCCTAACCCTAACCCTAACCCTAACCCTAACCCTAACCCTAACCCTAACCCTAACCCTAACCCTAACCCTAACCCTAACCCTAACCCTAACCCTAACCCTAACCCTAACCCTAACCCTAACCCTAACCCTAACCCTAACCCTAACCCTAACCCTAACCCTAACCCTAACCCTAACCCTAACCCTAACCCTAACCCTAACCCTAACCCTAACCCTAACCCTAACCCTAACCCTAACCCTAACCCTAACCCTAACCCTAACCCTAACCCTAACCCTAACCCTAACCCTAACCCTAACCCTAACCCTAACCCTAACCCTAACCCTAACCCTAACCCTAACCCTAACCCTAACCCTAACCCTAACCCTAACCCTAACCCTAACCCTAACCCTAACCCTAACCCTAACCCTAACCCTAACCCTAACCCTAACCCTAACCCTAACCCTAACCCTAACCCTAACCCTAACCCTAACCCTAACCCTAACCCTAACCCTAACCCTAACCCTAACCCTAACCCTAACCCTAACCCTAACCCTAACCCTAACCCTAACCCTAACCCTAACCCTAACCCTAACCCTAACCCTAACCCTAACCCTAACCCTAACCCTAACCCTAACCCTAACCCTAACCCTAACCCTAACCCTAACCCTAACCCTAACCCTAACCCTAACCCTAACCCTAACCCTAACCCTAACCCTAACCCTAACCCTAACCCTAACCCTAACCCTAACCCTAACCCTAACCCTAACCCTAACCCTAACCCTAACCCTAACCCTAACCCTAACCCTAACCCTAACCCTAACCCTAACCCTAACCCTAACCCTAACCCTAACCCTAACCCTAACCCTAACCCTAACCCTAACCCTAACCCTAACCCTAACCCTAACCCTAACCCTAACCCTAACCCTAACCCTAACCCTAACCCTAACCCTAACCCTAACCCTAACCCTAACCCTAACCCTAACCCTAACCCTAACCCTAACCCTAACCCTAACCCTAACCCTAACCCTAACCCTAACCCTAACCCTAACCCTAACCCTAACCCTAACCCTAACCCTAACCCTAACCCTAACCCTAACCCTAACCCTAACCCTAACCCTAACCCTAACCCTAACCCTAACCCTAACCCTAACCCTAACCCTAACCCTAACCCTAACCCTAACCCTAACCCTAACCCTAACCCTAACCCTAACCCTAACCCTAACCCTAACCCTAACCCTAACCCTAACCCTAACCCTAACCCTAACCCTAACCCTAACCCTAACCCTAACCCTAACCCTAACCCTAACCCTAACCCTAACCCTAACCCTAACCCTAACCCTAACCCTAACCCTAACCCTAACCCTAACCCTAACCCTAACCCTAACCCTAACCCTAACCCTAACCCTAACCCTAACCCTAACCCTAACCCTAACCCTAACCCTAACCCTAACCCTAACCCTAACCCTAACCCTAACCCTAACCCTAACCCTAACCCTAACCCTAACCCTAACCCTAACCCTAACCCTAACCCTAACCCTAACCCTAACCCTAACCCTAACCCTAACCCTAACCCTAACCCTAACCCTAACCCTAACCCTAACCCTAACCCTAACCCTAACCCTAACCCTAACCCTAACCCTAACCCTAACCCTAACCCTAACCCTAACCCTAACCCTAACCCTAACCCTAACCCTAACCCTAACCCTAACCCTAACCCTAACCCTAACCCTAACCCTAACCCTAACCCTAACCCTAACCCTAACCCTAACCCTAACCCTAACCCTAACCCTAACCCTAACCCTAACCCTAACCCTAACCCTAACCCTAACCCTAACCCTAACCCTAACCCTAACCCTAACCCTAACCCTAACCCTAACCCTAACCCTAACCCTAACCCTAACCCTAACCCTAACCCTAACCCTAACCCTAACCCTAACCCTAACCCTAACCCTAACCCTAACCCTAACCCTAACCCTAACCCTAACCCTAACCCTAACCCTAACCCTAACCCTAACCCTAACCCTAACCCTAACCCTAACCCTAACCCTAACCCTAACCCTAACCCTAACCCTAACCCTAACCCTAACCCTAACCCTAACCCTAACCCTAACCCTAACCCTAACCCTAACCCTAACCCTAACCCTAACCCTAACCCTAACCCTAACCCTAACCCTAACCCTAACCCTAACCCTAACCCTAACCCTAACCCTAACCCTAACCCTAACCCTAACCCTAACCCTAACCCTAACCCTAACCCTAACCCTAACCCTAACCCTAACCCTAACCCTAACCCTAACCCTAACCCTAACCCTAACCCTAACCCTAACCCTAACCCTAACCCTAACCCTAACCCTAACCCTAACCCTAACCCTAACCCTAACCCTAACCCTAACCCTAACCCTAACCCTAACCCTAACCCTAACCCTAACCCTAACCCTAACCCTAACCCTAACCCTAACCCTAACCCTAACCCTAACCCTAACCCTAACCCTAACCCTAACCCTAACCCTAACCCTAACCCTAACCCTAACCCTAACCCTAACCCTAACCCTAACCCTAACCCTAACCCTAACCCTAACCCTAACCCTAACCCTAACCCTAACCCTAACCCTAACCCTAACCCTAACCCTAACCCTAACCCTAACCCTAACCCTAACCCTAACCCTAACCCTAACCCTAACCCTAACCCTAACCCTAACCCTAACCCTAACCCTAACCCTAACCCTAACCCTAACCCTAACCCTAACCCTAACCCTAACCCTAACCCTAACCCTAACCCTAACCCTAACCCTAACCCTAACCCTAACCCTAACCCTAACCCTAACCCTAACCCTAACCCTAACCCTAACCCTAACCCTAACCCTAACCCTAACCCTAACCCTAACCCTAACCCTAACCCTAACCCTAACCCTAACCCTAACCCTAACCCTAACCCTAACCCTAACCCTAACCCTAACCCTAACCCTAACCCTAACCCTAACCCTAACCCTAACCCTAACCCTAACCCTAACCCTAACCCTAACCCTAACCCTAACCCTAACCCTAACCCTAACCCTAACCCTAACCCTAACCCTAACCCTAACCCTAACCCTAACCCTAACCCTAACCCTAACCCTAACCCTAACCCTAACCCTAACCCTAACCCTAACCCTAACCCTAACCCTAACCCTAACCCTAACCCTAACCCTAACCCTAACCCTAACCCTAACCCTAACCCTAACCCTAACCCTAACCCTAACCCTAACCCTAACCCTAACCCTAACCCTAACCCTAACCCTAACCCTAACCCTAACCCTAACCCTAACCCTAACCCTAACCCTAACCCTAACCCTAACCCTAACCCTAACCCTAACCCTAACCCTAACCCTAACCCTAACCCTAACCCTAACCCTAACCCTAACCCTAACCCTAACCCTAACCCTAACCCTAACCCTAACCCTAACCCTAACCCTAACCCTAACCCTAACCCTAACCCTAACCCTAACCCTAACCCTAACCCTAACCCTAACCCTAACCCTAACCCTAACCCTAACCCTAACCCTAACCCTAACCCTAACCCTAACCCTAACCCTAACCCTAACCCTAACCCTAACCCTAACCCTAACCCTAACCCTAACCCTAACCCTAACCCTAACCCTAACCCTAACCCTAACCCTAACCCTAACCCTAACCCTAACCCTAACCCTAACCCTAACCCTAACCCTAACCCTAACCCTAACCCTAACACTTTTTACAAACCCCTAACCCTAACCCTAACCCTAACCCTAACCCTAACCCTAACCCTAACCCTAACCCTAACCCTAACCCTAACCCTAACCCTAATTTTTTGACACATTTTACAAACCCCTAACCCTAACCCTAACCCTAACCCTTACCCTAACCCTAAAAATTAGATTAAAGGATGCAATTTTAAGCTACTTATTGCCTTCTAAAATGTGCAAATATTTTGCGGCGCGCACTTCGTGCGCAGATGTTGCGAGCCTATGGGCTCGCCGCCTAGCGGCAGCAAGTCGACTCATTTTCGTCAAGCGCCGCAAGAATTTTTTGACACTTTTTACAAACCCCTAACCCTAACCCTTACCCTAACCCTAAAAATTAGATTAAAGGATGCAATTTTAAGCTACTTATTGCCTTCTAAAATGTGCAAATATTTTGCGGCGCGCACTTTGTGCGCAGATGTTGCGAGCCTATGGGCTCGCCGCCTAGCGGCAGCAAGTCGACTCATTTTCGTCAAGCGCCGCAAGAATTTTTTGACACTTTTTACAAACCCCTAACCCTAACCCTAACCCTAACCCTAACCCTAACCCTAACCCTAACCCTAACCCTAACCCTAACCCTAACCCTAACCCTAATTTTTTGACACATTTTACAAACCCCTAACCCTAACCCTAACCCTAACCCTTACCCTAACCCTAAAAATTAGATTAAAGGATGCAATTTTAAGCTACTTATTGCCTTCTAAAATGTGCAAATATTTTGCGGCGCGCACTTCGTGCGCAGATGTTGCGAGCCTATGGGCTCGCCGCCTAGCGGCAGCAAGTCGACTCATTTTCGTCAAGCGCCGCAAGAATTTTTTGACACTTTTTACAAACCCCTAACCCTAACCCTTACCCTAACCCTAAAAATTAGATTAAAGGATGCAATTTTAAGCTACTTATTGCCTTCTAAAATGTGCAAATATTTTGCGGCGCGCACTTCGTGCGCAGATGTTGCGAGCCTATGGGCTCGCCGCCTAGCGGCAGCAAGTCGACTCATTTTCGTCAAGCGCCGCAAGAATTTTTTGACACTTTTTACAAACCCCTAACCCTAACCCTTACCCTAACCCTAAAAATTAGATTAAAGGATGCAATTTTAAGCTACTTATTGCCTTCTAAAATGTGCAAATATTTTGCGGCGCGCACTTCGTGCGCAGATGTTGCGAGCCTATGGGCTCGCCGCCTAGCGGCAGCAAGTCGACTCATTTTCGTCAAGCGCCGCAAGAATTTTTTGACACTTTTTACAAACCCCTAACCCTAACCCTTACCCTAACCCTAAAAATTAGATTAAAGGATGCAATTTTAAGCTACTTATTGCCTTCTAAAATGTGCAAATATTTTGCGGCGCGCACTTTGTGCGCAGATGTTGCGAGCCTATGGGCTCGCCGCCTAGCGGCAGCAAGTCGACTCATTTTCGTCAAGCGCCGCAAGAATTTTTTGACACTTTTTACAAACCCCTAACCCTAACCCTAACCCTAACCCTAACCCTAACCCTAACCCTAACCCTAACCCTAACCCTAACCCTAACCCTAATTTTTTGACACATTTTACAAACCCCTAACCCTAACCCTAACCCTAACCCTTACCCTAACCCTAAAAATTAGATTAAAGGATGCAATTTTAAGCTACTTATTGCCTTCTAAAATGTGCAAATATTTTGCGGCGCGCACTTCGTGCGCAGATGTTGCGAGCCTATGGGCTCGCCGCCTAGCGGCAGCAAGTCGACTCATTTTCGTCAAGCGCCGCAAGAATTTTTTGACACTTTTTACAAACCCCTAACCCTAACCCTTACCCTAACCCTAAAAATTAGATTAAAGGATGCAATTTTAAGCTACTTATTGCCTTCTAAAATGTGCAAATATTTTGCGGCGCGCACTTTGTGCGCAGATGTTGCGAGCCTATGGGCTCGCCGCCTAGCGGCAGCAAGTCGACTCATTTTCGTCAAGCGCCGCAAGAATTTTTTGACACTTTTTACAAACCCCTAACCCTAACCCTAACCCTAACCCTAACCCTAACCCTAACCCTAACCCTAACCCTAACCCTAACCCTAACCCTAACCCTAACCCTAATTTTTTGACACATTTTACAAACCCCTAACCCTAACCCTAACCCTAACCCTTACCCTAACCCTAAAAATTAGATTAAAGGATGCAATTTTAAGCTACTTATTGCCTTCTAAAATGTGCAAATATTTTGCGGCGCGCACTTCGTGCGCAGATGTTGCGAGCCTATGGGCTCGCCGCCTAGCGGCAGCAAGTCGACTCATTTTCGTCAAGCGCCGCAAGAATTTTTTGACACTTTTTACAAACCCCTAACCCTAACCCTTACCCTAACCCTAAAAATTAGATTAAAGGATGCAATTTTAAGCTACTTATTGCCTTCTAAAATGTGCAAATATTTTGCGGCGCGCACTTTGTGCGCAGATGTTGCGAGCCTATGGGCTCGCCGCCTAGCGGCAGCAAGTCGACTCATTTTCGTCAAGCGCCGCAAGAATTTTTTGACACTTTTTACAAACCCCTAACCCTAACCCTAACCCTAACCCTAACCCTAACCCTAACCCTAACCCTAACCCTAACCCTAACCCTAACCCTAACCCTAACCCTAATTTTTTGACACATTTTACAAACCCCTAACCCTAACCCTAACCCTAACCCTTACCCTAACCCTAAAAATTAGATTAAAGGATGCAATTTTAAGCTACTTATTGCCTTCTAAAATGTGCAAATATTTTGCGGCGCGCACTTCGTGCGCAGATGTTGCGAGCCTATGGGCTCGCCGCCTAGCGGCAGCAAGTCGACTCATTTTCGTCAAGCGCCGCAAGAATTTTTTGACACTTTTTACAAACCCCTAACCCTAACCCTTACCCTAACCCTAAAAATTAGATTAAAGGATGCAATTTTAAGCTACTTATTGCCTTCTAAAATGTGCAAATATTTTGCGGCGCGCACTTTGTGCGCAGATGTTGCGAGCCTATGGGCTCGCCGCCTAGCGGCAGCAAGTCGACTCATTTTCGTCAAGCGCCGCAAGAATTTTTTGACACTTTTTACAAACCCCTAACCCTAACCCTTACCCTAACCCTAAAAATTAGATTAAAGGATGCAATTTTAAGCTACTTATTGCCTTCTAAAATGTGCAAATATTTTGCGGCGCGCACTTCGTGCGCAGATGTTGCGAGCCTATGGGCTCGCCGCCTAGCGGCAGCAAGTCGACTCATTTTCGTCAAGCGCCGCAAGAATTTTTTGACACTTTTTACAAACCCCTAACCCTAACCCTTACCCTAACCCTAAAAATTAGATTAAAGGATGCAATTTTAAGCTACTTATTGCCTTCTAAAATGTGCAAATATTTTGCGGCGCGCACTTTGTGCGCAGATGTTGCGAGCCTATGGGCTCGCCGCCTAGCGGCAGCAAGTCGACTCATTTTCGTCAAGCGCCGCAAGAATTTTTTGACACTTTTTACAAACCCCTAACCCTAACCCTAACCCTAACCCTAACCCTAACCCTAACCCTAACCCTAACCCTAACCCTAACCCTAACCCTAATTTTTTGACACATTTTACAAACCCCTAACCCTAACCCTAACCCTAACCCTTAC
Organism: Scyliorhinus torazame; assembly: GCF_047496885.1. Taxonomy (NCBI): domain Eukaryota; kingdom Metazoa; phylum Chordata; class Chondrichthyes; order Carcharhiniformes; family Scyliorhinidae; genus Scyliorhinus; species Scyliorhinus torazame. The sequence goes on along the minus strand of NW_027308718.1, from coordinate 20,330 downwards.
CCTAACCCTAAAAATTAGATTAAAGGATGCAATTTTAAGCTACTTATTGCCTTCTAAAATGTGCAAATATTTTGCGGCGCGCACTTCGTGCGCAGATGTTGCGAGCCTATGGGCTCGCCGCCTAGCGGCAGCAAGTCGACTCATTTTCGTCAAGCGCCGCAAGAATTTTTTGACACTTTTTACAAACCCCTAACCCTAACCCTTACCCTAACCCTAAAAATTAGATTAAAGGATGCAATTTTAAGCTACTTATTGCCTTCTAAAATGTGCAAATATTTTGCGGCGCGCACTTTGTGCGCAGATGTTGCGAGCCTATGGGCTCGCCGCCTAGCGGCAGCAAGTCGACTCATTTTCGTCAAGCGCCGCAAGAATTTTTTGACACTTTTTACAAACCCCTAACCCTAACCCTAACCCTAACCCTAACCCTAACCCTAACCCTAACCCTAACCCTAACCCTAACCCTAACCCTAACCCTAACCCTAATTTTTTGACACATTTTACAAACCCCTAACCCTAACCCTAACCCTAACCCTTACCCTAACCCTAAAAATTAGATTAAAGGATGCAATTTTAAGCTACTTATTGCCTTCTAAAATGTGCAAATATTTTGCGGCGCGCACTTCGTGCGCAGATGTTGCGAGCCTATGGGCTCGCCGCCTAGCGGCAGCAAGTCGACTCATTTTCGTCAAGCGCCGCAAGAATTTTTTGACACTTTTTACAAACCCCTAACCCTAACCCTTACCCTAACCCTAAAAATTAGATTAAAGGATGCAATTTTAAGCTACTTATTGCCTTCTAAAATGTGCAAATATTTTGCGGCGCGCACTTTGTGCGCAGATGTTGCGAGCCTATGGGCTCGCCGCCTAGCGGCAGCAAGTCGACTCATTTTCGTCAAGCGCCGCAAGAATTTTTTGACACTTTTTACAAACCCCTAACCCTAACCCTAACCCTAACCCTAACCCTAACCCTAACCCTAACCCTAACCCTAACCCTAACCCTAACCCTAACCCTAACCCTAATTTTTTGACACATTTTACAAACCCCTAACCCTAACCCTAACCCTAACCCTTACCCTAACCCTAAAAATTAGATTAAAGGATGCAATTTTAAGCTACTTATTGCCTTCTAAAATGTGCAAATATTTTGCGGCGCGCACTTCGTGCGCAGATGTTGCGAGCCTATGGGCTCGCCGCCTAGCGGCAGCAAGTCGACTCATTTTCGTCAAGCGCCGCAAGAATTTTTTGACACTTTTTACAAACCCCTAACCCTAACCCTTACCCTAACCCTAAAAATTAGATTAAAGGATGCAATTTTAAGCTACTTATTGCCTTCTAAAATGTGCAAATATTTTGCGGCGCGCACTTTGTGCGCAGATGTTGCGAGCCTATGGGCTCGCCGCCTAGCGGCAGCAAGTCGACTCATTTTCGTCAAGCGCCGCAAGAATTTTTTGACACTTTTTACAAACCCCTAACCCTAACCCTTACCCTAACCCTAAAAATTAGATTAAAGGATGCAATTTTAAGCTACTTATTGCCTTCTAAAATGTGCAAATATTTTGCGGCGCGCACTTCGTGCGCAGATGTTGCGAGCCTATGGGCTCGCCGCCTAGCGGCAGCAAGTCGACTCATTTTCGTCAAGCGCCGCAAGAATTTTTTGACACTTTTTACAAACCCCTAACCCTTACCCTTACCCTAACCCTAAAAATTAGATTAAAGGATGCAATTTTAAGCTACTTATTGCCTTCTAAAATGTGCAAATATTTTGCGGCGCGCACTTTGTGCGCAGATGTTGCGAGCCTATGGGCTCGCCGCCTAGCGGCAGCAAGTCGACTCATTTTCGTCAAGCGCCGCAAGAATTTTTTGACACTTTTTACAAACCCCTAACCCTAACCCTAACCCTAACCCTAACCCTAACCCTAACCCTAACCCTAACCCTAACCCTAACCCTAACCCTAACCCTAATTTTTTGACACATTTTACAAACCCCTAACCCTAACCCTAACCCTAACCCTTACCCTAACCCTAAAAATTAGATTAAAGGATGCAATTTTAAGCTACTTATTGCCTTCTAAAATGTGCAAATATTTTGCGGCGCGCACTTCGTGCGCAGATGTTGCGAGCCTATGGGCTCGCCGCCTAGCGGCAGCAAGTCGACTCATTTTCGTCAAGCGCCGCAAGAATTTTTTGACACTTTTTACAAACCCCTAACCCTAACCCTTACCCTAACCCTAAAAATTAGATTAAAGGATGCAATTTTAAGCTACTTATTGCCTTCTAAAATGTGCAAATATTTTGCGGCGCGCACTTCGTGCGCAGATGTTGCGAGCCTATGGGCTCGCCGCCTAGCGGCAGCAAGTCGACTCATTTTCGTCAAGCGCCGCAAGAATTTTTTGACACTTTTTACAAACCCCTAACCCTAACCCTTACCCTAACCCTAAAAATTAGATTAAAGGATGCAATTTTAAGCTACTTATTGCCTTCTAAAATGTGCAAATATTTTGCGGCGCGCACTTCGTGCGCAGATGTTGCGAGCCTATGGGCTCGCCGCCTAGCGGCAGCAAGTCGACTCATTTTCGTCAAGCGCCGCAAGAATTTTTTGACACTTTTTACAAACCCCTAACCCTAACCCTTACCCTAACCCTAAAAATTAGATTAAAGGATGCAATTTTAAGCTACTTATTGCCTTCTAAAATGTGCAAATATTTTGCGGCGCGCACTTTGTGCGCAGATGTTGCGAGCCTATGGGCTCGCCGCCTAGCGGCAGCAAGTCGACTCATTTTGTCAAGCGCCGCAAGAATTTTTTGACACTTTTTACAAACCCCTAACCCTAACCCTAACCCTAACCCTAACCCTAACCCTAACCCTAACCCTAACCCTAACCCTAACCCTAACCCTAATTTTTTGACACATTTTACAAACCCCTAACCCTAACCCTAACCCTAACCCTTACCCTAACCCTAAAAATTAGATTAAAGGATGCAATTTTAAGCTACTTATTGCCTTCTAAAATGTGCAAATATTTTGCGGCGCGCACTTCGTGCGCAGATGTTTCGAGCCTATGGGCTCGCCGCCTAGCGGCAGCAAGTCGACTTATTTTCGTCAAGCGCCGCAAGAATTTTTTGACACTTTTTACAAACCCCTAACCCTAACCCTTACCCTAACCCTAAAAATTAGATTAAAGGATGCAATTTTAAGCTACTTATTGCCTTCTAAAATGTGCAAATATTTTGCGGCGCGCACTTCGTGCGCAGATGTTGCGAGCCTATGGGCTCGCCGCCTAGCGGCAGCAAGTCGACTCATTTTCGTCAAGCGCCGCAAGAATTTTTTGACACTTTTTACAAACCCCTAACCCTAACCCTTACCCTAACCCTAAAAATTAGATTAAAGGATGCAATTTTAAGCTACTTATTGCCTTCTAAAATGTGCAAATATTTTGCGGCGCGCACTTCGTGCGCAGATGTTGCGAGCCTATGGGCTCGCCGCCTAGCGGCAGCAAGTCGACTCATTTTCGTCAAGCGCCGCAAGAATTTTTTGACACTTTTTACAAACCCCTAACCCTAACCCTTACCCTAACCCTAAAAATTAGATTAAAGGATGCAATTTTAAGCTACTTATTGCCTTCTAAAATGTGCAAATATTTTGCGGCGCGCACTATGTGCGCAGATGTTGCGAGCCTATGGGCTCGCCGCCTAGCGGCAGCAAGTCGACTCATTTTGTCAAGCGCCGCAAGAATTTTTTGACACTTTTTACAAACCCCTAACCCTAACCCTAACCCTAACCCTAACCCTAACCCTAATTTTTTGACACATTTTACAAACCCCTAACCCTAACCCTAACCCTAACCCTTACCCTAACCCTAAAAATTAGATTAAAGGATGCAATTTTAAGCTACTTATTGCCTTCTAAAATGTGCAAATATTTTGCGGCGCGCACTTCGTGCGCAGATGTTGCGAGCCTATGGGCTCGCCGCCTAGCGGCAGCAAGTCGGCTCATTTTCGTCAAGCGCCGCAAGAATTTTTTGACACTTTTTACAAACCCCTAACCCTAACCCTTACCCTAACCCTAAAAATTAGATTAAAGGATGCAATTTTAAGCTACTTATTGCCTTCTAAAATGTGCAAATATTTTGCGGCGCGCACTTTGTGCGCAGATGTTGCGAGCCTATGGGCTCGCCGCCTAGCGGCAGCAAGTCGACTCATTTTGTCAAGCGCCGCAAGAATTTTTTGACACTTTTTACAAACCCCTAACCCTAACCCTAACCCTAACCCTAACCCTAACCCTAACCCTAACCCTAACCCTAACCCTAACCCTAACCCTAATTTTTTGACACATTTTACAAACCCCTAACCCTAACCCTAACCCTAACCCTTACCCTAACCCTAAAAATTAGATTAAAGGATGCAATTTTAAGCTACTTATTGCCTTCTAAAATGTGCAAATATTTTGCGGCGCGCACTTCGTGCGCAGATGTTGCGAGCCTATGGGCTCGCCGCCTAGCGGCAGCAAGTCGACTCATTTTCGTCAAGCGCCGCAAGAATTTTTTGACACTTTTTACAAACCCCTAACCCTAACCCTTACCCTAACCCTAAAAATTAGATTAAAGGATGCAATTTTAAGCTACTTATTGCCTTCTAAAATGTGCAAATATTTTGCGGCGCGCACTTCGTGCGCAGATGTTGCGAGCCTATGGGCTCGCCGCCTAGCGGCAGCAAGTCGACTCATTTTCGTCAAGCGCCGCAAGAATTTTTTGACACTTTTTACAAACCCCTAACCCTAACCCTTACCCTAACCCTAAAAATTAGATTAAAGGATGCAATTTTAAGCTACTTATTGCCTTCTAAAATGTGCAAATATTTTGCGGCGCGCACTTCGTGCGCAGATGTTGCGAGCCTATGGGCTCGCCGCCTAGCGGCAGCAAGTCGACTCATTTTCGTCAAGCGCCGCAAGAATTTTTTGACACTTTTTACAAACCCCTAACCCTAACCCTTACCCTAACCCTAAAAATTAGATTAAAGGATGCAATTTTAAGCTACTTATTGCCTTCTAAAATGTGCAAATATTTTGCGGCGCGCACTATGTGCGCAGATGTTGCGAGCCTATGGGCTCGCCGCCTAGCGGCAGCAAGTCGACTCATTTTGTCAAGCGCCGCAAGAATTTTTTGACACTTTTTACAAACCCCTAACCCTAACCCTAACCCTAACCCTAACCCTAACCCTAATTTTTTGACACATTTTACAAACCCCTAACCCTAACCCTAACCCTAACCCTTACCCTAACCCTAAAAATTAGATTAAAGGATGCAATTTTAAGCTACTTATTGCCTTCTAAAATGTGCAAATATTTTGCGGCGCGCACTTCGTGCGCAGATGTTGCGAGCCTATGGGCTCGCCGCCTAGCGGCAGCAAGTCGGCTCATTTTCGTCAAGCGCCGCAAGAATTTTTTGACACTTTTTACAAACCCCTAACCCTAACCCTTACCCTAACCCTAAAAATTAGATTAAAGGATGCAATTTTAAGCTACTTATTGCCTTCTAAAATGTGCAAATATTTTGCGGCGCGCACTTTGTGCGCAGATGTTGCGAGCCTATGGGCTCGCCGCCTAGCGGCAGCAAGTCGACTCATTTTCGTCAAGCGCCGCAAGAATTTTTTGACACTTTTTACAAACCCCTAACCCTAACCCTAACCCTAACCCTAACCCTAACCCTAACCCTAACCCTAACCCTAACCCTAACCCTAACCCTAACCCTAATTTTTTGACACATTTTACAAACCCCTAACCCTAACCCTAACCCTAACCCTTACCCTAACCCTAAAAATTAGATTAAAGGATGCAATTTTAAGCTACTTATTGCCTTCTAAAATGTGCAAATATTTTGCGGCGCGCACTTCGTGCGCAGATGTTGCGAGCCTATGGGCTCGCCGCCTAGCGGCAGCAAGTCGACTCATTTTCGTCAAGCGCCGCAAGAATTTTTTGACACTTTTTACAAACCCCTAACCCTAACCCTTACCCTAACCCTAAAAATTAGATTAAAGGATGCAATTTTAAGCTACTTATTGCCTTCTAAAATGTGCAAATATTTTGCGGCGCGCACTTTGTGCGCAGATGTTGCGAGCCTATGGGCTCGCCGCCTAGCGGCAGCAAGTCGACTCATTTTCGTCAAGCGCCGCAAGAATTTTTTGACACTTTTTACAAACCCCTAACCCTAACCCTAACCCTAACCCTAACCCTAACCCTAACCCTAACCCTAACCCTAACCCTAACCCTAACCCTAACCCTAACCCTAATTTTTTGACACATTTTACAAACCCCTAACCCTAACCCTAACCCTAACCCTTACCCTAACCCTAAAAATTAGATTAAAGGATGCAATTTTAAGCTACTTATTGCCTTCTAAAATGTGCAAATATTTTGCGGCGCGCACTTCGTGCGCAGATGTTGCGAGCCTATGGGCTCGCCGCCTAGCGGCAGCAAGTCGACTCATTTTCGTCAAGCGCCGCAAGAATTTTTTGACACTTTTTACAAACCCCTAACCCTAACCCTTACCCTAACCCTAAAAATTAGATTAAAGGATGCAATTTTAAGCTACTTATTGCCTTCTAAAATGTGCAAATATTTTGCGGCGCGCACTTCGTGCGCAGATGTTGCGAGCCTATGGGCTCGCCGCCTAGCGGCAGCAAGTCGACTCATTTTCGTCAAGCGCCGCAAGAATTTTTTGACACTTTTTACAAACCCCTAACCCTAACCCTTACCCTAACCCTAAAAATTAGATTAAAGGATGCAATTTTAAGCTACTTATTGCCTTCTAAAATGTGCAAATATTTTGCGGCGCGCACTTCGTGCGCAGATGTTGCGAGCCTATGGGCTCGCCGCCTAGCGGCAGCAAGTCGACTCATTTTCGTCAAGCGCCGCAAGAATTTTTTGACACTTTTTACAAACCCCTAACCCTAACCCTTACCCTAACCCTAAAAATTAGATTAAAGGATGCAATTTTAAGCTACTTATTGCCTTCTAAAATGTGCAAATATTTTGCGGCGCGCACTTTGTGCGCAGATGTTGCGAGCCTATGGGCTCGCCGCCTAGCGGCAGCAAGTCGACTCATTTTCGTCAAGCGCCGCAAGAATTTTTTGACACTTTTTACAAACCCCTAACCCTAACCCTAACCCTAACCCTAACCCTAACCCTAACCCTAACCCTAACCCTAACCCTAACCCTAACCCTAATTTTTTGACACATTTTACAAACCCCTAACCCTAACCCTAACCCTAACCCTTACCCTAACCCTAAAAATTAGATTAAAGGATGCAATTTTAAGCTACTTATTGCCTTCTAAAATGTGCAAATATTTTGCGGCGCGCACTTCGTGCGCAGATGTTGCGAGCCTATGGGCTCGCCGCCTAGCGGCAGCAAGTCGACTCATTTTCGTCAAGCGCCGCAAGAATTTTTTGACACTTTTTACAAACCCCTAACCCTAACCCTTACCCTAACCCTAAAAATTAGATTAAAGGATGCAATTTTAAGCTACTTATTGCCTTCTAAAATGTGCAAATATTTTGCGGCGCGCACTTCGTGCGCAGATGTTGCGAGCCTATGGGCTCGCCGCCTAGCGGCAGCAAGTCGACTCATTTTCGTCAAGCGCCGCAAGAATTTTTTGACACTTTTTACAAACCCCTAACCCTAACCCTTACCCTAACCCTAAAAATTAGATTAAAGGATGCAATTTTAAGCTACTTATTGCCTTCTAAAATGTGCAAATATTTTGCGGCGCGCACTTTGTGCGCAGATGTTGCGAGCCTATGGGCTCGCCGCCTAGCGGCAGCAAGTCGACTCATTTTCGTCAAGCGCCGCAAGAATTTTTTGACACTTTTTACAAACCCCTAACCCTAACCCTAACCCTAACCCTAACCCTAACCCTAACCCTAACCCTAACCCTAACCCTAACCCTAACCCTAATTTTTTGACACATTTTACAAACCCCTAACCCTAACCCTAACCCTAACCCTTACCCTAACCCTAAAAATTAGATTAAAGGATGCAATTTTAAGCTACTTATTGCCTTCTAAAATGTGCAAATATTTTGCGGCGCGCACTTCGTGCGCAGATGTTGCGAGCCTATGGGCTCGCCGCCTAGCGGCAGCAAGTCGACTCATTTTCGTCAAGCGCCGCAAGAATTTTTTGACACTTTTTACAAACCCCTAACCCTAACCCTTACCCTAACCCTAAAAATTAGATTAAAGGATGCAATTTTAAGCTACTTATTGCCTTCTAAAATGTGCAAATATTTTGCGGCGCGCACTTTGTGCGCAGATGTTGCGAGCCTATGGGCTCGCCGCCTAGCGGCAGCAAGTCGACTCATTTTCGTCAAGCGCCGCAAGAATTTTTTGACACTTTTTACAAACCCCTAACCCTAACCCTAACCCTAACCCTAACCCTAACCCTAACCCTAACCCTAACCCTAACCCTAACCCTAACCCTAACCCTAACCCTAATTTTTTGACACATTTTACAAACCCCTAACCCTAACCCTAACCCTAACCCTTACCCTAACCCTAAAAATTAGATTAAAGGATGCAATTTTAAGCTACTTATTGCCTTCTAAAATGTGCAAATATTTTGCGGCGCGCACTTCGTGCGCAGATGTTGCGAGCCTATGGGCTCGCCGCCTAGCGGCAGCAAGTCGACTCATTTTCGTCAAGCGCCGCAAGAATTTTTTGACACTTTTTACAAACCCCTAACCCTAACCCTTACCCTAACCCTAAAAATTAGATTAAAGGATGCAATTTTAAGCTACTTATTGCCTTCTAAAATGTGCAAATATTTTGCGGCGCGCACTTCGTGCGCAGATGTTGCGAGCCTATGGGCTCGCCGCCTAGCGGCAGCAAGTCGACTCATTTTCGTCAAGCGCCGCAAGAATTTTTTGACACTTTTTACAAACCCCTAACCCTAACCCTTACCCTAACCCTAAAAATTAGATTAAAGGATGCAATTTTAAGCTACTTATTGCCTTCTAAAATGTGCAAATATTTTGCGGCGCGCACTTCGTGCGCAGATGTTGCGAGCCTATGGGCTCGCCGCCTAGCGGCAGCAAGTCGACTCATTTTCGTCAAGCGCCGCAAGAATTTTTTGACACTTTTTACAAACCCCTAACCCTAACCCTTACCCTAACCCTAAAAATTAGATTAAAGGATGCAATTTTAAGCTACTTATTGCCTTCTAAAATGTGCAAATATTTTGCGGCGCGCACTTTGTGCGCAGATGTTGCGAGCCTATGGGCTCGCCGCCTAGCGGCAGCAAGTCAACTCATTTTCGTCAAGCGCCGCAAGAATTTTTTGACACTTTTTACAAACCCCTAACCCTAACCCTAACCCTAACCCTAACCCTAACCCTAACCCTAACCCTAACCCTAACCCTAACCCTAACCCTAATTTTTTGACACATTTTACAAACCCCTAACCCTAACCCTAACCCTAACCCTTACCCTAACCCTAAAAATTAGATTAAAGGATGCAATTTTAAGCTACTTATTGCCTTCTAAAATGTGCAAATATTTTGCGGCGCGCACTTCGTGCGCAGATGTTGCGAGCCTATGGGCTCGCCGCCTAGCGGCAGCAAGTCGACTCATTTTCGTCAAGCGCCGCAAGAATTTTTTGACACTTTTTACAAACCCCTAACCCTAACCCTTACCCTAACCCTAAAAATTAGATTAAAGGATGCAATTTTAAGCTACTTATTGCCTTCTAAAATGTGCAAATATTTTGCGGCGCGCACTTCGTGCGCAGATGTTGCGAGCCTATGGGCTCGCCGCCTAGCGGCAGCAAGTCGACTCATTTTCGTCAAGCGCCGCAAGAATTTTTTGACACTTTTTACAAACCCCTAACCCTAACCCTTACCCTAACCCTAAAAATTAGATTAAAGGATGCAATTTTAAGCTACTTATTGCCTTCTAAAATGTGCAAATATTTTGCGGCGCGCACTTCGTGCGCAGATGTTGCGAGCCTATGGGCTCGCCGCCTAGCGGCAGCAAGTCGACTCATTTTCGTCAAGCGCCGCAAGAATTTTTTGACACTTTTTACAAACCCCTAACCCTAACCCTTACCCTAACCCTAAAAATTAGATTAAAGGATGCAATTTTAAGCTACTTATTGCCTTCTAAAATGTGCAAATATTTTGCGGCGCGCACTTCGTGCGCAGATGTTGCGAGCCTATGGGCTCGCCGCCTAGCGGCAGCAAGTCGACTCATTTTCGTCAAGCGCCGCAAGAATTTTTTGACACTTTTTACAAACCCCTAACCCTAACCCTTACCCTAACCCTAAAAATTAGATTAAAGGATGCAATTTTAAGCTACTTATTGCCTTCTAAAATGTGCAAATATTTTGCGGCGCGCACTTTGTGCGCAGATGTTGCGAGCCTATGGGCTCGCCGCCTAGCGGCAGCAAGTCGACTCATTTTGTCAAGCGCCGCAAGAATTTTTTGACACTTTTTACAAACCCCTAACCCTAACCCTAACCCTAACCCTAACCCTAACCCTAACCCTAACCCTAACCCTAACCCTAACCCTAACCCTAATTTTTTGACACATTTTACAAACCCCTAACCCTAACCCTAACCCTAACCCTTACCCTAACCCTAAAAATTAGATTAAAGGATGCAATTTTAAGCTACTTATTGCCTTCTAAAATGTGCAAATATTTTGCGGCGCGCACTTCGTGCGCAGATGTTGCGAGCCTATGGGCTCGCCGCCTAGCGGCAGCAAGTCGACTCATTTTCGTCAAGCGCCGCAAGAATTTTTTGACACTTTTTACAAACCCCTAACCCTAACCCTTACCCTAACCCTAAAAATTAGATTAAAGGATGCAATTTTAAGCTACTTATTGCCTTCTAAAATGTGCAAATATTTTGCGGCGCGCACTTCGTGCGCAGATGTTGCGAGCCTATGGGCTCGCCGCCTAGCGGCAGCAAGTCGACTCATTTTCGTCAAGCGCCGCAAGAATTTTTTGACACTTTTTACAAACCCCTAACCCTAACCCTTACCCTAACCCTAAAAATTAGATTAAAGGATGCAATTTTAAGCTACTTATTGCCTTCTAAAATGTGCAAATATTTTGCGGCGCGCACTTCGTGCGCAGATGTTGCGAGCCTATGGGCTCGCCGCCTAGCGGCAGCAAGTCGACTCATTTTCGTCAAGCGCCGCAAGAATTTTTTGACACTTTTTACAAACCCCTAACCCTAACCCTTACCCTAACCCTAAAAATTAGATTAAAGGATGCAATTTTAAGCTACTTATTGCCTTCTAAAATGTGCAAATATTTTGCGGCGCGCACTATGTGCGCAGATGTTGCGAGCCTATGGGCTCGCCGCCTAGCGGCAGCAAGTCGACTCATTTTGTCAAGCGCCGCAAGAATTTTTTGACACTTTTTACAAACCCCTAACCCTAACCCTAACCCTAACCCTAACCCTAACCCTAACCCTAACCCTAACCCTAACCCTAACCCTAACCCTAATTTTTTGACACATTTTACAAACCCCTAACCCTAACCCTAACCCTAACCCTTACCCTAACCCTAAAAATTAGATTAAAGGATGCAATTTTAAGCTACTTATTGCCTTCTAAAATGTGCAAATATTTTGCGGCGCGCACTTCGTGCGCAGATGTTGCGAGCCTATGGGCTCGCCGCCTAGCGGCAGCAAGTCGACTCATTTTCGTCAAGCGCCGCAAGAATTTTTTGACACTTTTTACAAACCCCTAACCCTTACCCTTACCCTAACCCTAAAAATTAGATTAAAGGATGCAATTTTAAGCTACTTATTGCCTTCTAAAATGTGCAAATATTTTGCGGCGCGCACTTCGTGCGCAGATGTTGCGAGCCTATGGGCTCGCCGCCTAGCGGCAGCAAGTCGACTCATTTTCGTCAAGCGCCGCAAGAATTTTTTGACACTTTTTACAAACCCCTAACCCTAACCCTTACCCTAACCCTAAAAATTAGATTAAAGGATGCAATTTTAAGCTACTTATTGCCTTCTAAAATGTGCAAATATTTTGCGGCGCGCACTTCGTGCGCAGATGTTGCGAGCCTATGGGCTCGCCGCCTAGCGGCAGCAAGTCGACTCATTTTCGTCAAGCGCCGCAAGAATTTTTTGACACTTTTTACAAACCCCTAACCCTAACCCTTACCCTAACCCTAAAAATTAGATTAAAGGATGCAATTTTAAGCTACTTATTGCCTTCTAAAATGTGCAAATATTTTGCGGCGCGCACTTCGTGCGCAGATGTTGCGAGCCTATGGGCTCGCCGCCTAGCGGCAGCAAGTCGACTCATTTTCGTCAAGCGCCGCAAGAATTTTTTGACACTTTTTACAAACCCCTAACCCTAACCCTTACCCTAACCCTAAAAATTAGATTAAAGGATGCAATTTTAAGCTACTTATTGCCTTCTAAAATGTGCAAATATTTTGCGGCGCGCACTTCGTGCGCAGATGTTGCGAGCCTATGGGCTCGCCGCCTAGCGGCAGCAAGTCGACTCATTTTCGTCAAGCGCCGCAAGAATTTTTTGACACTTTTTACAAACCCCTAACCCTAACCCTTACCCTAACCCTAAAAATTAGATTAAAGGATGCAATTTTAAGCTACTTATTGCCTTCTAAAATGTGCAAATATTTTGCGGCGCGCACTTCGTGCGCAGATGTTGCGAGCCTATGGGCTCGCCGCCTAGCGGCAGCAAGTCGACTCATTTTCGTCAAGCGCCGCAAGAATTTTTTGACACTTTTTACAAACCCCTAACCCTAACCCTTACCCTAACCCTAAAAATTAGATTAAAGGATGCAATTTTAAGCTACTTATTGCCTTCTAAAATGTGCAAATATTTTGCGGCGCGCACTTCGTGCGCAGATGTTGCGAGCCTATGGGCTCGCCGCCTAGCGGCAGCAAGTCGACTCATTTTCGTCAAGCGCCGCAAGAATTTTTTGACACTTTTTACAAACCCCTAACCCTAACCCTTACCCTAACCCTAAAAATTAGATTAAAGGATGCAATTTTAAGCTACTTATTGCCTTCTAAAATGTGCAAATATTTTGCGGCGCGCACTTTGTGCGCAGATGTTGCGAGCCTATGGGCTCGCCGCCTAGCGGCAGCAAGTCGACTCATTTTCGTCAAGCGCCGCAAGAATTTTTTGACACTTTTTACAAACCCCTAACCCTAACCCTAACCCTAACCCTAACCCTAACCCTAACCCTAACCCTAACCCTAACCCTAACCCTAACCCTAACCCTAACCCTAATTTTTTGACACATTTTACAAACCCCTAACCCTAACCCTAACCCTAACCCTTACCCTAACCCTAAAAATTAGATTAAAGGATGCAATTTTAAGCTACTTATTGCCTTCTAAAATGTGCAAATATTTTGCGGCGCGCACTTCGTGCGCAGATGTTGCGAGCCTATGGGCTCGCCGCCTAGCGGCAGCAAGTCGACTCATTTTCGTCAAGCGCCGCAAGAATTTTTTGACACTTTTTACAAACCCCTAACCCTAACCCTTACCCTAACCCTAAAAATTAGATTAAAGGATGCAATTTTAAGCTACTTATTGCCTTCTAAAATGTGCAAATATTTTGCGGCGCGCACTTCGTGCGCAGATGTTGCGAGCCTATGGGCTCGCCGCCTAGCGGCAGCAAGTCGACTCATTTTCGTCAAGCGCCGCAAGAATTTTTTGACACTTTTTACAAACCCCTAACCCTAACCCTTACCCTAACCCTAAAAATTAGATTAAAGGATGCAATTTTAAGCTACTTATTGCCTTCTAAAATGTGCAAATATTTTGCGGCGCGCACTTCGTGCGCAGATGTTGCGAGCCTATGGGCTCGCCGCCTAGCGGCAGCAAGTCGACTCATTTTCGTCAAGCGCCGCAAGAATTTTTTGACACTTTTTACAAACCCCTAACCCTAACCCTTACCCTAACCCTAAAAATTAGATTAAAGGATGCAATTTTAAGCTACTTATTGCCTTCTAAAATGTGCAAATATTTTGCGGCGCGCACTTCGTGCGCAGATGTTGCGAGCCTATGGGCTCGCCGCCTAGCGGCAGCAAGTCGACTCATTTTCGTCAAGCGCCGCAAGAATTTTTTGACACTTTTTACAAACCCCTAACCCTAACCCTTACCCTAACCCTAAAAATTAGATTAAAGGATGCAATTTTAAGCTACTTATTGCCTTCTAAAATGTGCAAATATTTTGCGGCGCGCACTTCGTGCGCAGATGTTGCGAGCCTATGGGCTCGCCGCCTAGCGGCAGCAAGTCGACTCATTTTCGTCAAGCGCCGCAAGAATTTTTTGACACTTTTTACAAACCCCTAACCCTAACCCTTACCCTAACCCTAAAAATTAGATTAAAGGATGCAATTTTAAGCTACTTATTGCCTTCTAAAATGTGCAAATATTTTGCGGCGCGCACTTTGTGCGCAGATGTTGCGAGCCTATGGGCTCGCCGCCTAGCGGCAGCAAGTCGACTCATTTTCGTCAAGCGCCGCAAGAATTTTTTGACACTTTTTACAAACCCCTAACCCTAACCCTAACCCTAACCCTAACCCTAACCCTAACCCTAACCCTAACCCTAACCCTAACCCTAACCCTAACCCTAACCCTAATTTTTTGACACATTTTACAAACCCCTAACCCTAACCCTAACCCTAACCCTTACCCTAACCCTAAAAATTAGATTAAAGGATGCAATTTTAAGCTACTTATTGCCTTCTAAAATGTGCAAATATTTTGCGGCGCGCACTTCGTGCGCAGATGTTGCGAGCCTATGGGCTCGCCGCCTAGCGGCAGCAAGTCGACTCATTTTCGTCAAGCGCCGCAAGAATTTTTTGACACTTTTTACAAACCCCTAACCCTAACCCTTACCCTAACCCTAAAAATTAGATTAAAGGATGCAATTTTAAGCTACTTATTGCCTTCTAAAATGTGCAAATATTTTGCGGCGCGCACTTTGTGCGCAGATGTTGCGAGCCTATGGGCTCGCCGCCTAGCGGCAGCAAGTCGACTCATTTTCGTCAAGCGCCGCAAGAATTTTTTGACACTTTTTACAAACCCCTAACCCTAACCCTAACCCTAACCCTAACCCTAACCCTAACCCTAACCCTAACCCTAACCCTAACCCTAACCCTAACCCTAACCCTAATTTTTTGACACATTTTACAAACCCCTAACCCTAACCCTAACCCTAACCCTTACCCTAACCCTAAAAATTAGATTAAAGGATGCAATTTTAAGCTACTTATTGCCTTCTAAAATGTGCAAATATTTTGCGGCGCGCACTTCGTGCGCAGATGTTGCGAGCCTATGGGCTCGCCGCCTAGCGGCAGCAAGTCGACTCATTTTCGTCAAGCGCCGCAAGAATTTTTTGACACTTTTTACAAACCCCTAACCCTAACCCTTACCCTAACCCTAAAAATTAGATTAAAGGATGCAATTTTAAGCTACTTATTGCCTTCTAAAATGTGCAAATATTTTGCGGCGCGCACTTCGTGCGCAGATGTTGCGAGCCTATGGGCTCGCCGCCTAGCGGCAGCAAGTCGACTCATTTTCGTCAAGCGCCGCAAGAATTTTTTGACACTTTTTACAAACCCCTAACCCTAACCCTTACCCTAACCCTAAAAATTAGATTAAAGGATGCAATTTTAAGCTACTTATTGCCTTCTAAAATGTGCAAATATTTTGCGGCGCGCACTTCGTGCGCAGATGTTGCGAGCCTATGGGCTCGCCGCCTAGCGGCAGCAAGTCGACTCATTTTCGTCAAGCGCCGCAAGAATTTTTTGACACTTTTTACAAACCCCTAACCCTAACCCTTACCCTAACCCTAAAAATTAGATTAAAGGATGCAATTTTAAGCTACTTATTGCCTTCTAAAATGTGCAAATATTTTGCGGCGCGCACTTCGTGCGCAGATGTTGCGAGCCTATGGGCTCGCCGCCTAGCGGCAGCAAGTCGACTCATTTTCGTCAAGCGCCGCAAGAATTTTTTGACACTTTTTACAAACCCCTAACCCTAACCCTTACCCTAACCCTAAAAATTAGATTAAAGGATGCAATTTTAAGCTACTTATTGCCTTCTAAAATGTGCAAATATTTTGCGGCGCGCACTTCGTGCGCAGATGTTGCGAGCCTATGGGCTCGCCGCCTAGCGGCAGCAAGTCGACTCATTTTCGTCAAGCGCCGCAAGAATTTTTTGACACTTTTTACAAACCCCTAACCCTAACCCTTACCCTAACCCTAAAAATTAGATTAAAGGATGCAATTTTAAGCTACTTATTGCCTTCTAAAATGTGCAAATATTTTGCGGCGCGCACTTTGTGCGCAGATGTTGCGAGCCTATGGGCTCGCCGCCTAGCGGCAGCAAGTCGACTCATTTTCGTCAAGCGCCGCAAGAATTTTTTGACACTTTTTACAAACCCCTAACCCTAACCCTAACCCTAACCCTAACCCTAACCCTAACCCTAACCCTAACCCTAACCCTAACCCTAACCCTAACCCTAACCCTAATTTTTTGACACATTTTACAAACCCCTAACCCTAACCCTAACCCTAACCCTTACCCTAACCCTAAAAATTAGATTAAAGGATGCAATTTTAAGCTACTTATTGCCTTCTAAAATGTGCAAATATTTTGCGGCGCGCACTTCGTGCGCAGATGTTGCGAGCCTATGGGCTCGCCGCCTAGCGGCAGCAAGTCGACTCATTTTCGTCAAGCGCCGCAAGAATTTTTTGACACTTTTTACAAACCCCTAACCCTAACCCTTACCCTAACCCTAAAAATTAGATTAAAGGATGCAATTTTAAGCTACTTATTGCCTTCTAAAATGTGCAAATATTTTGCGGCGCGCACTTTGTGCGCAGATGTTGCGAGCCTATGGGCTCGCCGCCTAGCGGCAGCAAGTCGACTCATTTTCGTCAAGCGCCGCAAGAATTTTTTGACACTTTTTACAAACCCCTAACCCTAACCCTAACCCTAACCCTAACCCTAACCCTAACCCTAACCCTAACCCTAACCCTAACCCTAACCCTAACCCTAACCCTAATTTTTTGACACATTTTACAAACCCCTAACCCTAACCCTAACCCTAACCCTTACCCTAACCCTAAAAATTAGATTAAAGGATGCAATTTTAAGCTACTTATTGCCTTCTAAAATGTGCAAATATTTTGCGGCGCGCACTTCGTGCGCAGATGTTGCGAGCCTATGGGCTCGCCGCCTAGCGGCAGCAAGTCGACTCATTTTCGTCAAGCGCCGCAAGAATTTTTTGACACTTTTTACAAACCCCTAACCCTAACCCTTACCCTAACCCTAAAAATTAGATTAAAGGATGCAATTTTAAGCTACTTATTGCCTTCTAAAATGTGCAAATATTTTGCGGCGCGCACTTCGTGCGCAGATGTTGCGAGCCTATGGGCTCGCCGCCTAGCGGCAGCAAGTCGACTCATTTTCGTCAAGCGCCGCAAGAATTTTTTGACACTTTTTACAAACCCCTAACCCTAACCCTTACCCTAACCCTAAAAATTAGATTAAAGGATGCAATTTTAAGCTACTTATTGCCTTCTAAAATGTGCAAATATTTTGCGGCGCGCACTTCGTGCGCAGATGTTGCGAGCCTATGGGCTCGCCGCCTAGCGGCAGCAAGTCGACTCATTTTCGTCAAGCGCCGCAAGAATTTTTTGACACTTTTTACAAACCCCTAACCCTAACCCTTACCCTAACCCTAAAAATTAGATTAAAGGATGCAATTTTAAGCTACTTATTGCCTTCTAAAATGTGCAAATATTTTGCGGCGCGCACTTCGTGCGCAGATGTTGCGAGCCTATGGGCTCGCCGCCTAGCGGCAGCAAGTCGACTCATTTTCGTCAAGCGCCGCAAGAATTTTTTGACACTTTTTACAAACCCCTAACCCTAACCCTTACCCTAACCCTAAAAATTAGATTAAAGGATGCAATTTTAAGCTACTTATTGCCTTCTAAAATGTGCAAATATTTTGCGGCGCGCACTTCGTGCGCAGATGTTGCGAGCCTATGGGCTCGCCGCCTAGCGGCAGCAAGTCGACTCATTTTCGTCAAGCGCCGCAAGAATTTTTTGACACTTTTTACAAACCCCTAACCCTAACCCTTACCCTAACCCTAAAAATTAGATTAAAGGATGCAATTTTAAGCTACTTATTGCCTTCTAAAATGTGCAAATATTTTGCGGCGCGCACTTTGTGCGCAGATGTTGCGAGCCTATGGGCTCGCCGCCTAGCGGCAGCAAGTCGACTCATTTTCGTCAAGCGCCGCAAGAATTTTTTGACACTTTTTACAAACCCCTAACCCTAACCCTAACCCTAACCCTAACCCTAACCCTAACCCTAACCCTAACCCTAACCCTAACCCTAACCCTAACCCTAACCCTAATTTTTTGACACATTTTACAAACCCCTAACCCTAACCCTAACCCTAACCCTTACCCTAACCCTAAAAATTAGATTAAAGGATGCAATTTTAAGCTACTTATTGCCTTCTAAAATGTGCAAATATTTTGCGGCGCGCACTTCGTGCGCAGATGTTGCGAGCCTATGGGCTCGCCGCCTAGCGGCAGCAAGTCGACTCATTTTCGTCAAGCGCCGCAAGAATTTTTTGACACTTTTTACAAACCCCTAACCCTAACCCTTACCCTAACCCTAAAAATTAGATTAAAGGATGCAATTTTAAGCTACTTATTGCCTTCTAAAATGTGCAAATATTTTGCGGCGCGCACTTCGTGCGCAGATGTTGCGAGCCTATGGGCTCGCCGCCTAGCGGCAGCAAGTCGACTCATTTTCGTCAAGCGCCGCAAGAATTTTTTGACACTTTTTACAAACCCCTAACCCTAACCCTTACCCTAACCCTAAAAATTAGATTAAAGGATGCAATTTTAAGCTACTTATTGCCTTCTAAAATGTGCAAATATGTGCAAAGAGAGAGTGCCGCACTGTCAGAGGGTCAGTACTGAGGGAGTGCCGCACTGTCAGAGGGTCAGTACTGAGGGAGTGCTGCACAGTAAGAGAGTCAGTACAGAGAGAGTGCCGCACTGTCAGAGGGTCAGTACTGAGGGAGTGCCGCACTGTCAGAGGGTCAGTACTGAGGGTGTGCTGCACAGTAAGAGAGTCAGTACAGAGAGAGTGCCGCACTGTCAGAGGGTCAGTACTGAGGGAGTGCCGCACTGTCAGAGGGTCAGTACTGAGGGAGTGCTGAACTGTCAGAGGGTCAGTACTGAGGGAGTGCCGCACTGTCAGAGGGTCAATACTGAGGGAGTGCTGCACTGTCAGAGGGTCAGTACTGAGGGAGCGTTGCACTGTCAGAGGGTCAATACTGAGGGAGTGCTGCATTGTCAGAGGGTCAGTACTGAAAGAGTGCTGCACTGTCAGAAGGTAAGTACTGAGGGAGCGCTGCACTGTCAGAGGGTCAGTACTGAGGGAGTGCTGCACTGTCAGAGGGTCAGTACTGAGGGAGTGCTGCACTGTCAGGGGGTCAGTATTGAGGGACTGCTGCACTGTCAGAGGGTCAGTACTGAGGGAGTGCCGCACTGTCAGAGGGTCAGTACTGAGGGGGTGCTGCAATGTCAGAGGGTTAGTACTGAGGGAGAACTGCATTGTCAGAGGGTCAGTACTGAGAGAGTGCTGCACTGTCAGAAGGTCAGTACTGAGGGAGCGCTGCACTGTCAGAGGGTCAGTACTGAGGGAGCGTCGCACTGTCAGAAGGTTAGTACTGAGGGAGCGTCGCACTGTCAGAGGTCAGTACTGAGGGAGTGCCGCACTGTCAGAGGGTCAGAACTCAGGCAGTGCTGCGCTGTCAGAGGGTCAGTACTGAGGGGGAGCAGCACAGACCGAGGGTCAGTACTCAGAGAGTGCTGCACTGTCAGAGGGTCAGTACTGAGGGAGAACTGCATTGTCAAAGGATCAGTACCAAGGGAGTGCCGCACTATCAGAGGATCGTTACTGAGGGGGTGCTGCACAGTCCGAGGGTCAGTACTGAGGGAGTGCTGCACGATCAGAGGGTCAGCACTGAGGGGTACCTGCACTGTCAGATGCTCCATATTGAGGGAGTGCTGCAATGTCAGAGAGTCAGTACTGAGCGATTGCTGCACTGTCAGAGGATCAGTACTGAGGGAGTGCCGCACTGTCAGAGGGTCAGTACTGAGGGAGTGCTGCACTGTCAGAGGGTCAGTACAGAGAGAGTGCCGCACTGTCAGAGGGTCAGTACTGAGGGAGTGCCGCACTGTCAGAGGGTCAGTACTGAGGGAGTGCCGCACTGTCAGAGGATCAATACTGAGGGAGTGCTGCAC